>NC_054387.1:76296384-76596384 GCF_017654675.1 Xenopus laevis | reverse complement strand
TGCTGTGAGTATTGCCTATCCGATGTTGATGCAAAATCCTGTCTGCTCTATTGTATACTCCACTGAGGATTGTATATGTTCAATAAATATGTTCATGGTTAAGTTATAAGAACCACTATACTACCACTATTATTATACCCTGCAATGCAGTTACAGATACACTACACCCTGCCTCCACACCGTTGCGAGGGCTTAAGATTATAGGTCTCATCCGGAGCACATTTATTGGGAGTGGAGCTCAATAGTAGTGCAACAGAACACACAATTTACTATAGCGCTACACACTCAAATGGCAGAAGAGGTAACAACTTTTCCACAGTAAAAGACAGCGACACCCAGGTAAACTTCAAGCAAGTATTCACCTGTGTTTTAGTCATACTAGGGTTTTTCACAAAATAAGTTCCAATTAAACATAACATAAGCAACAAACAAATGAAAGTGAATTAATCTGAAACCAGAACACTATGGTTCACTAGCAGTTTGCATATATAGGAAACCTACTCTTTGATATCATAGGGTAAAGTAATCCTTCCCTCCATGGCCGTTCCGTTTAGTTTGCCACACTGCATAAGCAAATGGAATAGCACAGGGGTAAAAAATCACCTCCTTTAGAACTCATGCACTAAGCATTTACATCCAGGTAAATAGCTATACCCTGCACTTTGTGTCAGATTAAAATTCCAGTGCATGGTGCAACTGCAAAGCGCATTGTTGCCCAGCCATGGCCCTGATCTTAAAGAAACAGTAACACCAAAAACTGAAAGTTTTTTAAAGTAACGAAAATATCATGTAGTGTTGCCCTGCACTGGTAAAACTGATCTGTTTGCTTCAGAAACACTACTATAGTTCATATAAACAAGCTGCTGAGTAGCAATGGCGGAAATTGAAAATAAGCTTTATGGCACAGGATAAATAGTGTATAACAGATAACATTATGTGCTAAAGAGCTTATCTGCTATCTGCTGTGTAACTTGAGCCTTTTCTCTTTTGAATAGCTGTCCCACGGCTACATAGTAGCTTATTTATATAAACAATAATAGTATTTCTGAAGCAAACACAACAGTTTTACCAGTGCAAGGCAACACTGCATTATATTTGTATTACTTTAAAAACAATTTAATTTTTTGATGTTACTGTTCGTTTAATTAATCTAAATACTTTTGCAAGGCACTGGGTTAAACACTGGGTTAAATCTGAAAGGAATAGATATGAGATTGAGGGAAGCAGGCACATCAACCATGCAGAAAAAGTTGTTGATTAAGTGACAGGCACCTTGATCTCATAAAATATGCTCTACCATTATTTGCTTGTAATTAAGTATACAACAATTACTTGAAGGACTGAGTTAAAACAGGCTGTGGAGGGACCCATCCTTTATGTAGGGAAAATTCAGGGAGTTGAACTACAATATCTACTGAAATGATGCAGGGTTGACAACACCGGTAAAAGGTGGTACTGTAACTATCTATAAATATCTCTCTGTATAATTTATACCTGGTTACCCAGCAAGCACTGTCCTTACTGAGAGTTGTTACGCCTCCCTTTTACTAAAGGTGCCTACATATTTCAGAGATGGACAAAGGGTGTGTTACTAATTTTTGCAACACGTTTTCAAACTGCATCTCTGGTGAGGCATCCCCAGTATGTGTGCAGTTGCCTTTACTTGGAATGACTGCTCTCCATAGATATAATTCAGATGGTATAAAGTTTTTTTTATATAGAATATCTGCTAGTCTATAGTGGGAAAATATAAATATTGAATGAGCTCCCCAGGGTCTCACCATGCTACAAAGCATGGTTTCTGTTTGACCTTGCTTTTAATCAATCCAAGCACAGATGCTGCTGGATTCAAACGGTGCAAAACAATGAGGGGCTGTGATATTAGACAAGATAACTAGTTAAAACAGTCAACCTCTAGTCAAGGTCAAAATCAGAAGACATAGGGCACTTGCAATGCAGCAGCATAAAAGTTGATACCCCAACTTGGGGCACAAAACAATAGCTATAAGGGATCTCCAACCTGCACAAGCTCAGCCTTATTATCCTTTTGGTACAGTACATGGTACAGTCCTAATACTTGGAGTCATAGGGGGATGGACTATGTACTGCAAAATATGTTGGCGCTATATAAATAAATGTTAAAGGAAAAATGGGCATAATTAGGGAGGGTGTAGATGTGACTGGTCAGTGGTATGGTTACCTGAAAACATATGCAGCCTCCAGGAAAAATTAATGTATACCTTAAACGTGACATGCCAACTCCTGTCTGGAACCCTGATTCCAATAACCTTTGATATTTAACAAGGAACCCAACTATACCATACTATAAAGCAAGTACTGGCCCAGTGGGACACTGACTCAAAACTGGACCACTGAGACAAAGCCCAGTCTTCATGGGTCCCAGTGACCCAATCCGAACCCTAGGGTCCAGTATTTTGGAGGAGGTGAGCGCGCATGCACATGGGGGGGGGGGCTAGGTCAGACTCAGGGTGCTAGAAACAGGGACCCTTCAGTTGCAGACCCGGTTGGCCCAGGAAAGCCCAGTCCGACCCTGCTCTAACTGATAAGAACTTAGGTAGGATGCAAGGTGTCGGAAAGAGGGCCCTTCAGTCGCAGTCCAGATGGGCCCAATCCGACCCTGCACTCACTAATAAGAACTTTCAATATAAATTAATGAGAATTTTTTTCCTAATGTTTATGGGGCCCCAAAATACATTAGCTGTTGGACCCAGTTTCTTCTTAGGCACTGTAGTTACAACCAACAATAAATTAGTTTAGAAAACTATAGTGGCTCTATATGATGTATTTATATTGCACAGAACTCTTCTGTTAATTTGTGAGCTTTATGGATTGTATTTGGCAGCTGACATACTTATCACATATCTAATGAGCATTAACACCTCAGAGATTAGCGAGGGAAAATATCTGAGGTGTTAGTAATGTCATTTACAACACAGTTCTGTTACACAGTATTTAACTAACAGTTGAAAATTGTGAAGATTTGTTGTTGGCGTGACACTTATCAGCTATAACTATTAGGGATGCACCGAATCCACTATTCTGGATTCGGCCGAACCCAGTATTCTGGATTGGCTGAACCCCCGAATCCTTCACGAAGGATTCGGCCGAAAATCAAACAAATCCTAATTTGCATATCAAAATTAGGGGCGGGAAGGGGAAAACATATTTTACTTCCTTGTTTGTCATGCGATTTCCCTCTCCTCCCCTAATTTGCATATGCAAATTAGGATTTGGATTCGGTTTGGCTGGACAGAAGGATTCGGCCGAATCCTAATCCTGCTGAAAAAGCCCGAATCCAGAACCGAATCATGGATTCACTGCATCCCTAATAACTATATATCAAGCAGCTCCAACCCCATGTTATGTGTAGGTTAATAGATAAATAAATGACACTGAAAAGCTAGGAGTAGCTGAATTTTCTAGATGGAATGACGGAAGAGTGATTTATTCCTCCTTTTAGAATTCACAATCCCATGGATCAAATAAAGGAATTGCTTTGGAAAACACCAATGCATGGCCACCATAAACTGAAAAAAGGTCAAGTACTAGGATTCCCAGACTCTCACACCAATACCATGGAGAGTTTGCCAGCAGATAGGCACCAGTACATGCTGAATTCTGATACTACCTGAAATGAGTTACAAGTGGTTGAAAGTGGTTGAAAGATCTTCCCCAAAGAGATGCAGCAATGGAGAAATAGAGTTGACTACTCAATTGGTCTATCCAGAGCCTTACTTCTATAGAGACATCTGAAGAATCTTTAAAAAACAATGAACTCCTTCCAGGGCCGGATTTCCCTCCTCAGCACCCTGAAGCCTCAGGGTCCTAGCGTCCACTGGCCACCCACCCCCTCACTAGCAGGCACCCAACTCCCCGAGCATGTGCGTGCACTTTAGTGCAGGGGAAATGAGTTCCCAATGTAGCTTAGGATGCGGCTGGGCGGCGTGCCGCCCCTAAAATTTTGCTGTCCTAAGCCCGGCCCTTTGTGGCCTCGACACAAATCGGGGCCTGACTCCTTCCTGCTGCTGGACACATATCTAGTGGCTGAGCAGAGTATGGGTACGCTTCTTTGATCAACGCATCTGCAGGACAATCTGCACATGTGCCAATATTGCATTTTAACCTTCACACACAGAGGAAAGGGTGATGGGTTTATTTGCAGGACACTGTACATTATAATGCAGATTTTTGATATCTGACCTGCTGGGGGAACCCCACTTATGTGGCAGTTTCTTCAGAGTCCTGAGAAGAACTCCCTTTGGCTTTCCGTTCCCTGAAAATAACACACTTTGCTCTACACAGCCCTGACAAAGACTCCCTTTTCTTCCACACCATGAATAGAATGCACTTTGCTCTCTAGAGCACTGACAATGATCCCCCTTTTTTTTTTACCCTAAATAGAGTATGATTTTCTGCCACTGGGGATCCCTACTGATTTTCAAACACAGTGATGTCTAGGACCTTGCAATGCCTTTCTCTCATTCTGCTGCTTCTCTCTCCCAGCACTTCCTCTGCAGGCCTTCTTTCCTGTCAGCTCCAGGGGACTCCTCCCTCTCCCTGCACACAGAATGGAAGAGGAATTCACAGGCACCCAAAACATATGTACACAAAGTGATTGCAGAGGTACTCTACTGAATATACTGTTTTTCTTTGTTTAGTCCTTGAAAACTAACAAATAGCTGTAGGGACCCATAGGGTTAATACCTGCCCTATGACTTTTAATCCCTACACTTCCCTAGTTGCTGGGTGGATGCCCACCTAGTTTAACGTATTAGCATATTTGCATTATTGGACCCTAGGTTGATGACCACTTTTTGTCTCACTTTAATATAATGTTTTGAAAGGGGTGGCACCAAGGTTGCCAAGTTGGTGTTTTCTACACCAAATTGGGCTACTAATTTAAAGCCCAGACAGGTTTTCAAAGTACAAACTAGCCAAGGTATGGATTTGGGCTAGGTTTTTGAGTCTTGTCAAGACTAAGGTAAAACTACAATACCCAGAATGCAATGTGGACTGACTGGTGTAGAAAGAAGCTCCCTTTTCTACTCTTGTTTGCTGCTGTTCTATGCTCTCAGTCCCAATCTGTCTGCACTACAACCTGTTTTCTTCTGTATCTGTTATGCGATTGCACTACTACTCCGTGAACTACAACTCTCAGGGTCTTTTGGGGCTTTGAGAGTTGTAGTTCAACGAAGCCATATGCATATCATGCCTGGGGTTAATGCAATATTCTGAATCCATTTCTGCAGTGACGTGCTTTGTGACATGCCTGGTTTTAAAAATGAAACATGGCACTTCCTCTTTGGCCTGCATCTGTTAAACCAGGTGGATCAACTAGGCCCAGCAAAGCTGTTCTGTCCTACAGGGACAACCCCTTTAGTGAAGTTGGGGAACAGGGACCTTGTAAACGTGGTTTACAGAATAGTCACTGTCATAAAATGTCCTATAATTTATTTTTTAGCTCAAGAGAGGTGTAATTGCTCAATTACTCTCCTCCACCCTTCCACTTCCAGGCCTGTGGAAAGACAGTCCTGGTAACCTGTGTTTTATCTTCCTAGCTGGCCAAGAAAGGGTTACATAGGTGTATCCCATAAAAACCTTTAAAGGAAAACAAACCCTTAATAAAAAAAAAACCCTTACCCCCTCCGTGCAGCGGAGTTCATGGGCACCATCTTCAGCCACTTCAGTAATCTTCGGAATGAGACTGGCGAAGTGGCGCATGCACAGTTTTGCGATAACTGTGCATGCACCGAAACTCACAAAAGTTGACGAATTGCCAGTCTCATTCCGAAGATTACTGAAGTGGCTGAAGATGGCACCCGTGAACTCCGCTGCACGGAGGGGTAAGTAAAGAGTTAAGGGCATTTGCCTGGGGGAGCAGCAAGACTGGGGGGAGGAGGGAGGTCTATGTAGGGTGGGGGGGTAAGGTTTTTTTTTTTTTATTAAGGGTTTGTTTCTCCTTTACGGTGTTTATATATTAAACTTAAATTTCATACCTTCTGAATGTGCTTCATTCTATGGTTATTACCATCCAAACATCAATATATTATTGCAGGACAATCAGAAATGGAGGCATCATTCTGTTCCCCCTACTGATAAAATGCTGTCCTTAAGGCAAAACAATTCCTGAGAAGCATCAAAATGATATTAGCAAAAAGCTTTCAACATCACATCTCTCCACAATGACAGGTCTCTTATTTTAATCAGGTAAAAGAGCTCTGCAGCACTATCTATTTAAATTTTATCAATTTTTTTTTACTGACAATTAAACAGTTTTACTATATTATTTGTGCCGAAGGACGCACAAGAGCGCTAATGGGAACAGGGTGAATAGGAGCCCTATATATATGCTGCTGCTGCTGTATGGACAGAGCTGCCCCAAATGCAAGTACAGGTATTGGATGCCTTATCCAGAAACCCATTATTCAGGAAGCTCCAGATTACAGGAAGGTCATCTCCCATAGAATCAGTTTTAAGCAAATAATACTAATAAATTCTTTTAAAATGATTTCCTATTGGTTTTAATTAATGTTTAAATTTTTTTGAGTAGAAGGTATGGGGACACAAATTTATAATGAGGGCCATAGACTACAATGTTCTAAGACGACTTTTTTATCTCAGATTTTTTTTTTGTGTGTAGTAATTTGCCTTTCTGTCCTTTATGCTTCTACTATGCTTAAGGTTAATATATTTAATAATATAAAACTCATAAATACCAAACTGTACATCAAGACCACCCTCCTTCTTCAGGATCAGCTAATAAAACAAGAGCCTATGATAAAAAACACAATAATACTGGTGATACCAGCAATTCCTGTGATGCAAACAAGCAGCTTCCTGTTCCTGGGCAAAAGTGTATCTTTTAACATTACCCTTCAAAAATGCTAAAGTAACCACTCTAGGAGCAGTTTTCGCTTACAAGGAGACATTTTTTAGATATAGCTTTCAGCACACCTAATTATAGTCCACTGGATATAGAGAAGGAAAGTCTGTTAGCACTTGGGATGTGAAATGTTAGGCACCCCAAGTGATTGTATCGACTTACCAGAAACCCCGGGGCAGTTTTCTGCACCGGCCCAGGGTTTTTCTAGCGAGCAAACAAGGGAAAGTTGTGCTCACCACTAATTTTTAAAACCATTAGGCGGGGGTGCAATGAGGCTGTGACCACACAATACATATAGTCAAATACAAGAGTCCTCTGCACTCAACCCATTATCAATATATTTAAGAAAGAGACATTTTGTGCATACTGCTACTAAAAAATGCCTAACCCTTTTTCTAGCTAGCACCACAGAGAGCTCTTCATCCCGGGGTTTCAGGTAAGTCAATACAATCAATCGCCAAGTGCTAACAGACTTTCCTTCTCTTTTAAGATCTCAATTTATCTATCCTGAAATCTTTGTAATTTGGAGTTTCTATCTACATAGCAGGGTAATATACCATATGCAGTATTACAACAATATTGAATCCTACATGGGCTTTGGCACCAATTAAAACCAACATACATCATGATGTGAGAAAAAGAAATAGATAATTTACAACAAACAAGTGAACAGAGAGCTGAGTACTTCCCCATAAGATGTGCATACCTTAAAAAACACAAGAAACTAATAAGTTCCTTATTCAGTTGTAGTAATAATAATATTGACTCTTCTGTACACCCCTGCATTTTCTGACATCAATACAGATTAATAAAAGAACAGGACTAGAACTAGTGGAAGGCAACAGAGGCAGCTGCCTTAGGCATCAGTTTTATGGTCCAGGCAACTAGGATGTCACTGAAGGTAAAAGGATGGAAGAATATATGTCCACTTAGAAGCCAAAGGGTATCAGAACTAATTAAATCAGAGCAACAATATTTGGATAGTGCTACATCAGAAACAATGATAAATTAATATGACAATATAAAAGGGTCAAAGGTGATTATCATATCTGAAGGTCCAGATTTATAAAAATAATGCCAATTTCTAAACCAAGCCTGTATCTCCCCACCACCTTTTCCCTTTACTCCACCTCCCCTGTGTTCTTTTTCTACTTTATATTTGTAATGAAACACCACACAAAGAATATATAAAAACACCAGACTGCGACTTGCTTAAAGTTGGCTGTACTGCTACTGGCCCCCAAGAGTAAGTCTGTAGCTTATTGACCCCAACTGACAACCTGTCTGTCCAATAACTGGCAAATTCCACTGGGTGAGGGCTTGTTTAACCCAATGGGTCTGCGCAGCCCCTATTATTATCCAATCATTGGTCCTATGGGCAAATTATTTAATCAGTCTGATTTGGTCTACCATAGGGCTGGTCTAATCAAGATTTGCTTTTTTAGCAACCTTTCCAAACAAGCAGACCTTCTGATTAATGCACATCTTATAATATATTTGTCTTCATCATATTAAATGCTACTATCAAGGTAAACATTGCCTTTGATACACTATTACACATCAAATATGAAACAAACATATTAAACATTAGTCAGCCATTGAATATATAACAGATTATTCATTATTATATGAAAACAAACTATTTCTTAAACAGGTTTATCGTGGATAGCACTATATTAATTTTCATATACAGGTATGGGACCTGTTATTTGAAAACCTGTTACCTGGAAAGCTCCAAATTACGGAAAGGCTTTCATACACAGACTTCATTTTATCCAAATAATCCAACTTTTTAAAAAATGTTTTCCTTTTTTTCTGTAACTTGATCCAAACTAAGATGTTTTTAATCCTTATTGGTAGCAAAACCATCTTATTGGGTTTATTTAATGTTTACATGATTTTCTAGTAGACTTAAGGTATGAAGATCCAGATTACGTAAAGATCCATTATCTTGAAAACTACAGGTCCCGAGCATTCTGGATAACAGGTCCAATACCTGTATAAATATTTCTGGACATTTCTTGGATGCAAACTTTTCAGTAAATACAACTGGTATACAAACTGACACACTGCAATTCAGCACAACAGTTTTACACAGGCACTCGGCACTCATTTAGCAATGGAAGAACAAAAGTGCAAAAGTCCAGGTACCCATAACAACAAAATATAAGCTTTGATTTTACACTATTCACTATGGGTTACTGTAAGCATGCAATATGCTTATGAATTAGTTCACCTGTGATTGGCAAAGGGCCCTCACTTCATATATTCAGTATAATGTCAGCACTAGTCAAAGAAGACACTTTCTGTGTATGGATCACATAGTCTTAGGGGAAAAAGTAAAAAAAAGTTGCAAAGTTTTCACAATGTCTATTAACCCTATTAACTATGGGAAGCGAGTTACCTTATGCCTCTAGTACTAGGGGAAACAAATTCAGAAGAAAGTATGAAATACAAATGCTTTTTGAAACAGTGTCAGTGCGGCCATTTTTAAAGTTCACGCTGCGTATATTTATTCGCAAATGGTTGTATTGCCCATGCTTTATCCAGAAAGCTAAAGTATTGCACTGCTGTGCCTGTCTTTCCGTTTTTGCAAATGGCTCGCAAATGAGACTGGTGTTCGCGTGAGTGTACCCACTGTGCGAGGTTGTGCGCAAAAATAGTGGTGACAGTAACTAAAATTTCAAATTTGCAGAACTGTTTTAAGAATATTTTCTCAGCCACCAAAGTTGTGTCAGAATTCAAATGCAGAGTGTGCACATTAATATTCGAAATTTGTGAATTTTGCCAAATTTAAAAAGCTCTTCTAGATATTCGCAGTGAGAAAAAAATTCGCAATTCTGTTTGCACATTCTTATTCAGCTTTATAAATATAACCATGCACAGGGCATATTATATATATATATATATATATATATATATAAAACCATATTCACTGTGCGCATCAATCTGCTGTGCGAACCAATCTGCCCTGCGCTAAATTGATCCTCAGTGTCTCATTTCTAGCACTAGCAATAAAAAAATACCCATGTAAATTGGGGGTGCACCGAATCCACTACTTTGGATTCGACCGAACCCCCGAATCCTTTGCAAAAGATTTGGCTGGATGCTGAACCGAATCCAAACCCTAATTTGCATATGCAAATTAGTGGTGGGAAGGGGAAAACATTTTTGACTTCCTTGTTTTGTGACAAAAAGTCACGCATTTTCCCTCCCCACCCCTAATTTGCATATGCAAATCCGAATCCTGCTGGAAAAGGCCAAATCCCGAACAGGTGCATCCCTAATTTAAATGTTGTAGGTAAGCTTCTAGCTTTTGGGTTTCATCAGCAATATGTATATAATATATGACAAATGCCTGATAACTGAGATCTTAATCAAAGCAGAATTTCCCCCAATGACTCCAGTGCGTTTCCTGGAGCAACCAAGTGCTTTCCGCAGATACTGACGTGGTTGACACTATATTTGAAGCAAAGTATTGCACTGAGACGGGGCATTTTCATTTTACAGTGGGTTTTTATTAATGCAACATAGAACAAATAGTCCAGCAATGGGGTGTGTTAATAATAAAATCTATTTTATAAACATACTTTGAGGAAAGGTGACAATAACACTAACACCCAACATCCCTGACAGTCTAACACTGTCTGCCTAGAGGCCAGAACAGAGCATGTCATACCCTGCTCATCGCCTCTTACAAAAGATTTCTCATAGTGAATATATTGATTTTCCATGCATGCATAATGCAGAGCTCAACCCCCAGGAAGAAGCAGGCAGGGCACTGACAAGGGAGAATTATACATAGAAAATTTTCATGTACTCCATTCATTAACTGAACATAACTGGAAGATAATGCATGCTATATGTGAGAGTGTGAGCTGCCTTGTTGCATCCTTCCCTGCAGTCGGCTAATTACCATGCACAGACACACACACACACACACACACACAGACACACTGCATCCAGGGTTTGGCAGGGGAGAGTACCTTTTATCTAAGCAGGCAATCCATTCAGCAGAGGAGGTAGAATGGGCAGTGTGTGCAGCCACCATGATGGGAGCACTGCCAGCTCAGTCTTGCAAAGAAAAGGGAAAATAAATATATATATATATGTATTCTGCTCTGCTCCCAAAGTGCTGAGAAAGGGTCAGTTTCCAAACTAAGAGAGCTGTGTGCCAGCAAGCAAACAATCAGTCCCCGGGAACAAGGCTGCAGCAGTGATGCTCGCTCATGTATCACATCCTAGGGATGCCCCTGATGCTGCAAAAGCACAATGTACAAGGCGAGCACCGCTGCAGCCCTCCTCCAGTGCCTCTGCTCGCTCAACTCTTCTACAAGGATACAGAGGAAAAAGGCAGGGGGATGGGCTAAGGTGCTGCAAGTACTGGCTACAGTAACTCATATGGTACAATCTTTTTCCAGTAGGAATATCACAATAGGTTTGCTTTATTGGCTTGGCTGGCAGACGGATCAGTTTGCTGCTGCACAGTCACATCCGGTTAGCTCCCTACCTGTGCGCTCCCCGTGGGTAGAGCTGATGGCTATGGGTTTAAATATATATATACAGGTTTTTTTTAATTTAATTATGAAAATAATAAATAGAATATTAGCTGGAAAGATGGTTGTAATGGTTATCTAGAAAGAGAAAAATGACTTTTTTTCTCAGTATATGATATGTGTAGTAGTCTTTAATAAATCACAGCATTTTGCTACTTTGGAGTGCTCTCCTCTTACTATATTAACTGACTAATTGAAGCTGGGATAGCGGTAACCGAGAAGAGGATTTGATGCATTCACAGTGAATAGGCAGTGTGGAGTACTTTTTGCTTAAAGGAGAAGGAAACGCAGTCGGCGCAAAAACCCTCCCCCCCTCCCGTGTGTTGCCCACCCTCCCTCCTCCCCCCTGGCCTACCTGTCCCGCTGGGCAAATGCCCCTAACTTGTTACTTACCCTTCTGCACAGGTCCAGACCACGGAGTTCACAGGCACCATCTTCTTCCACGCGATCTTCTTACTGCTTTGACCAGCGTTTTGGCGCATGTGCAGTAGGAGCATTTCGTTGGTACGGATCTACTGCGCATGCGCCAAAAGTCACAAAGTTTTCTGATTTCACTTCGTGACTTTTGGCGCATGAGCGGTAGATCGTACCGGCGAAATGCTCCTACTGCGCATGCAGGAATAAGATCGCTTGGAAGAAGATGGCGTCGGTGAACTCCGTAGACTGGACCTGCGCAGAAGGGTAAGTAACAAGTTAGGGGCATTTGCCCAGCGGGACAGGTAGGCCAGGGGGGGAGGGAGGGTGGGCAACACACGGGAGGGGGGGAGGGTTTTTGCGCCGACTAGGTTTCCTTCTCCTTTAATCAGTTGAGTACAAAGTTCCCAATTCACCAACCAGATGAACTTTCGAAGGGTACCAGGTCAGCTGCAGGTCTGCAGAAAATTCAGCCCCTAGGCTACAATCTGGCTGTACCTTGCCTGAACATAGAACCACTGGGGTAAATTTATCAAAGAGTGAAAAGAGTGAAGTTCCGCCACTAGAGTGAAATTCTGCAGCTCTCAATTCATTTCTATGGGATTTCGAAAGGCGTATTTATCAATGGGTGAAAGTGAAAGTTCACCCTTTGATAAATACGCCTATAAAAATCCCATAGAAATGAATGGAGAGTGGCGGAATTTCACTCCAGTGGCAGAACTTCACTATTAACTTGACTCTTTGATAAATATACCCCACTGTGTCAACCTGGTACTGAAACGCTACCAGTGTCGGACTGGCCCGGCGGGACACCGGGAAAATACCCGGTGGGCCTCGACCTTCAAGGGGCCCCGCCGGGCCAGACCCCCAATCGTAGTAGTTAAAAAAAAAAAACGTAGCCGGCGCGATGCGCTGTCTGCGCATTCTCGTCGGCATGGGTGCTGTCTGCGCATGCGCGCCGGCGTGGGACAACGCCAAAGGGGAGCGTGGCGCTGGCGCCGCAGCTAGGGGACGCGGGGGCTGGGGGGCCCTGGACAGCAGTCCCGGTGGGCCCCAGGCCCCCCAGTCCGACCCTGAACGCTACAGTTTGCATTTGCCCTGCATTCGGGTGGGCACCCGCCAGGGAGGGTCGAAGTGGCCAGCCGGGTTGCCTTTCTCGCCCGGCTGGCTTGGCCTGGGCTTGGACACTAGCCTTATGAACCATAAATTCAGTAAATAAAAAAAAAAGCATTGCCTACCCCTAACTGCATATTACCTCTCCTACACTCAGACTGGTTAGAGTGGCAATATTAACACTGCACAGAGTGCAATCTCTGTGTTATAGAAAACACATTTCCTTTGTTTGTGATAAAAATGATATTCTTTTTTACTGTAATTATCCTGAGAAAATATGATCTGCTTGATGTGAGAGTCATTACTGCCAGTGAAATTGGCTGCCTCTGATATATGTACCCTGATAGCTGAGTCAGTACTCCTTCTTGTTTACATGATTGCTCTGCATTGTTGGAATATGTCACTTTCTTCTCTGCACATGGAAAATAAAATAGTCATGAAGCAAAATATTCTGCATATATATCTCTGAATGAAATGTTTGCTTTTTTAAAAATTTGGAGCTAGACCTCTGAATAGACAAGCTTCTTTATTTTTTTTAAATGTATTTTTCATGAATACATATTTAACCACAATAATTTATAACTTGCAGTACACTGATGGAAATTAATCTTAAGACTGTTGCTAAGGGTTACAGCAATGGTGCAATTTAGCACCTACCTGAGTAAATCAACCCTTAAATGTAAATAATTTGAGGGCACTTTTATATCCTTGTGTTAATGTCCCACAAAAATTGGAGAGAAGTGCAGGGCAGAGTGAAAAGTGAAAAAACAAGACAACATCTGTCTGCCAATAACTTTGTAAGATATTGAAAATCTGTTCTGGCCAAAATCCTGGGAGCGCCGCACAGTGATGCTCGCCTGTGTTTGCTTTGCAGCGACCATATGTCCTCTTTTCTTTGTTGAATTTTTAACTGAACACAGTGTGGGAGGGATAATATGTAACTAGGTAACAAGCCTTGAAAACAAGTGTCGCTGAGCACAAATAGGATAAATATACAGCAGGTCTGAACACTGGCACAAAGCTTATTTCACATAGAGGGGTCTGTTTATTTCCAGAAGGCATTATTACGCTAGTTCCACTTCTTTAATAATACGTTGGCCTTGGGATTAGAATTTTTATATTTACTAAGGGTTAACATACAATGGTAAATGTGTACGTCTGGCCCTGAGAAATCACGTTAAGGACGTACAGTATTATGGAATAATAATATTACAGAAAATATTACACCAGGACATGGGCAGATTCCTATCTGCAGCTATATCCTCTCTGATAAAGATTTTACATTCATGGGATATAAACATGGTTCAATTATATTTAGAAGTCAGTTATACTCTTAGGTTTTGTAAAGCAGTCTGACCAGCTAATGAAACTACAAACCTAAATAAATGGCTCATTATATAGTGCATGGTACTAAATGTACTTTTTGGGTGCAAATAGACATGTTTCCTTTCCACAATGCAGTATTTTTTCCAAGACTTTTAGTACATCATTGCAGCCACATGCAAAGTTGAGGCCACAGCAACTTTGCATGATATACATGTGCAATTATCATGTGTGATTTTTTGAATTGTGTGCAATTTGCAGGATGCGCACCTGTGCCCCCCACGGGCCCCCATCCCCTTGTATTTACACACTTGCATGCTGCCGGCACACATGGCACAAATCTATGCCTGCCCTGCCACCCAAAATCAAACTTAGCGCAGCTCTGGTGCGCCCCAAATAGTTGTGGGCCTGGGTGTGATTGCACCCCTGGTAGTTATACCACAGATTTTCAGAGTGGGGAGCACCAATGCTTACACTGTTACAAAATACATGATTAATTATGCTTGATGATCCCCATTCCTGCTGGGCTTAATGTGGATATGTTAATATACATGGTTGGGGTGTGTGTAGGGTTCAAATAATAACCCTGTTATTACCATGACAATAATAAATCTCCATGCTAACTGAGGCATAAGTAACAGGTACATGCTGTTTGGCTGCCTTATAAATCAGTGCAGTCTGATGAAAACATCTGCCCTCCTTGCTTTTCATAAAATAGAAAATTTACGTAGACCCGCTCTTTGAAAGGTGTGTATTTATTCCATACGATTAAGCATGACACCAACTTGCACATCTTACACAAAGTTTCGAGGAGGTGTGTAACCCAAACCCTTGCTCAGGTGCAGGGATTGCTTGCTATTCAGCAATGCAGTATTTGTATTTCATAGTTGACCAGTATTCAGCACTAATTATGAATAAGTAATCATTGGAGTAATTGGTGGTCACCTGTATGTCCTGGGTTTCACAAATGACAGATACAGAGCCTGGAGAAATAAGCCAACACAGATCATGGTTCTGCTATAAAAAAAAACAATACATTTATTTTGCCGTTCCTTATCAATGTACTACTGTTTGTGAGAATGTTTTGCATTTGAAAACACTCAAAGAGGGACAGACAGGGCAAGGTATGTAGGCACCCCCTGCCCCCTAGCTGTCCCCTAAATTGTCCATCATTCAATAGAGGCAGGTGGTAAGGACAGGGCTTGTCTGCTCCCCTTGACATTGCACTCTGTGCTATGTAGCAGATTTTCAATGCTTTCCCCAAAGCACAAGTGGCCGTTAGATGAGCATTAAGGGGTACATCCATGCACCACTTAGGGGCAGATTTCCTAAAGGGCAAAGTGACTAACGAACCAAAATTCAGGTGCTTCGCAGATTTCCTAATGGGCGCAGGCGTAACTTCGCTAGCGAAAGAGACCGACGTTAGGGATCATTTGCACTCTTATCGCCAGGCGAATTTTCGCTCTGGCGAATGGAAGTTACTCCTCAAATTCACTAAGATGTGGATTTTACTGAACGTTACCTCTTTCGCCAGACTTGCCTTCGCCATCTCAGACCAGGCAAAGTGCAATGGAGTGCATAGGACTTCTTCAAATTTTAGTTGAAAAAGTGATAGCCAGCAAAGGTCCATAAAAAAATGTTTGGGTAACGGGGTTCCCCCCTACGTTTTCTAACATATGGAACATAAACTATACAGTGGGCTCATGTGTAGGGCATTATAACAACTCTATTTTATTTATTAAGGTTCCCTCGACTTGTGTAATGTATTTGCTGCAACATATACGTCCATGTCCATACGTCCAACTTTATCATTTCCCGCCGTATGCAAATTAGGCAACACTAGCGCATCTTCGCTTTGATTGCCAGAGTAACGCTAGTGAAAATTGGCCAGCGCCCTGGACGCATTTTAGTGAATTAACGTTGTCCTAGTGAATTCACGCCTGGAAAAGTGAATTTTCGTTGGTTATGGAATTTGCCCCTAAGTGCTCTAGCACTTGTGTCCCAGGGATCTGTATATGATCTCTTATCACTTTGCAATTAGTGCAGCCCTACTCAAAGCTAAAGGTTGCAGAGACACAATATTAGCAGAAGCAGTAGTAGCAGGTTGTTTATCTCACTTAGAACTTATATTGGACTGTGGCTGTAAACTGACAGCAATGTACATGAGTTCTCATAGGATTGTGTCTAAATTAAACAGATGCACATTTAACTTGTTTGCTGAAAGATGCCTTTTCTTAAAGATATGGGTCTGCCATTCAGTTTACTTGATTGTTTGTGACAGGCCACTGTTTATATTTAAAATATTTAACAAGGAAAACAAACAATTAGCAATTATGTTTTGTCATTAATGCCAAATGTTGCTTTGGCGAATGGGAAAGTGACTAGGCACCATGACAAAAACATGGTATTCTGTTTTGTTTAAAAGGTATGAATATATGAATACAGAATCAGAACTGAATCTAAAGACAACTTTTTTTTTACCAACAATGAATCGATGTAATAAAAGTCATCAGTGAATAAATATGTGCAGTGCAAACAATTTCGCATTTGTGTTTGTTAATATGAAAGCAAATGTGTGGGAATGGAGTATTTTGGGTCATATGGGGGTTGTGGGGTTCTCAACAGGCCCCCCTCTCTCTGTAAGCTCCATCTGAAATTGCACGACAGTGGGTAACAAACAATAGTACATTACTAAATGTACATTTTTATTCTTAGCGTTGTGGATTTTAGGAAGATATCTTATTTAGTCACACTGTAGTTTGTTTAAAAAAAATCATGGTGGGCATGACAAGGTAGGCTCACCACTGTGTATACGTGTATACTGGGTGGTACAAACTTGGCTAATCACCCACAAGCTGCAGACAGTTTTTCTTCATGGACATGGCTACATGGCTTCATTAGCATCCCCCTTGCATAACACAATTAGTTGCAGCTATGTATGCATGCTGCTATGGAACACTAGAATTACCACCAGGTCCAGGCTACTGGTAATCTTAGGATTCACTAGTGCTGGCACTGACACTGTGACACTTGGTACAAGTTGCTAGGAGAATGAATGGATGCAAGTGCTTTTTTTGAATAGATTTAGTGCGTTCTAAATTATGTGTCCATTCAAACACCTGTGCTTGGCTTCATAAATGAGCCCTACTTCTATCATTTAATTTGTGGGTTTACTTAAGATATATAACCTTTATTGGTCTAAGGGCAGTGACACACCAGGAGATTAATCGCTAACGATAAATCGCTGCTTCTCTGGGCAACTAATCTCCTGCACTCTCCAGTACAAAGCTTTCCCATAGGCAATAATGTGAATCGCTGGTGGTAAAACCCATGTGTTGCTCCAGTCTCCCAAAATCGCTTGAAGTTTCCTCTTGTAGCGATTTTGGAAGCAGAGAAGCAGTGATTTATCACTAGCGATTAATCTCCTGGTGTGTCACTGCCCTTACTAATCAACTGTGCCTTTTAAAATTGTAGCATGATTGAACCTTTTAATTGTATATATAAAGAAACCCTTTGAATTCACAAAAACTGTGTGGCTTCTTTAGCTTTTAAAATCTGCATGGTAATGTGACCTGGTTTATAGAATGAATTACAGCGCTGCCATTATGCCATCTCCCTGGGTAGCCTACAAGGGTACTTATCATTTTCTAATGAAGTTCAGATCACAGAACTAGTTCATGTGTGTGTAAGCACTGCTATGCACCGTGGGAGCTTTTGAATTTCCTACAAAACCCCAGCAAGCCAAGTTTACTGAATGAAGTTATTCTCTCCTTTGTGAACCAAGGAAAAAAGGGAGCAGTGTTAGAGATTGCCTCAACGTAACTGTAGTATGTTAATTATAGCTGTTGTCTTTTATATTTTTATTAGAGATCTGTTGTTCTGATCATGGATCAGGAATTCCTGATACATTTGTTGTTTTCCTTTAGAAAAATATTTTATGCATTTGTGTGTCTTTTATAGATATTAATTGTAAAATAGTATAGTATAGTATATATATATATATGGTATAAATATTTTATGTGTTTGTTTATGCCTTTTATAGATATTATATAAGTGCAAAGTTATTTAGATTAATGGCTATAATAATGAAGGCCAACATCACCTGTTCATCATTACTGTTCTATAACATGATGCTTCACTTCACACTTGGTTTCACTTCCTTTAATAGTGGATTGAAAAAAACTGTTAAAATGGTAGAATATATATCTGTCTGCCTGATTTAATTTCACAAAATATGGTAAATAAGCATATTGTGAACATATACATATATCTGTTCAGATTTCATGATCCTTACCTTCACTATCAGTATGCCCAAAGACACATATAATGAGAGGTATTTTTATACAAAGTTGCATGATATAACGACAATTTTATTTATCCATGCCCAACCTGGATTCTGACTCTGAAGGTCTTTTTTTTAATTTTGATCATAAAAATGTAATTTTGATCAGGTCATGTTTTCATCCTGCCTCATAAATATAATCTTAGAGAATGATGCAAAACCCTTATGGAATGTATGAAATGTTTACACAGTACATTTTGGTAGTGTTTTTAAAGGAGACATAACATTAACCTCTTTATAGTTACAATGAAGGTGGTAGGAGGTAATTTGGTGGCAGTAGATAATATTCTTTCAGTAAGTGAACATATAGAGCTAATTTTTTGTCTACATAATGTCCAGGGCAGTATATAATAAGCAACAGTGCAGAATCCTCCAGAAAGCTGCAGTGTATGGTTTTACATAAGCTATCCTTAAAGGAACAGTTCAGTGTGAAAATAAAAACTGTGTAAATAGATAGGCTGTGCAAAATAAAACATGTTTCTAATATAGTTAGACAAAATTGTAATGTATAAAGGCTGGAATGACTGGATGTCTAATGTAATAGCCAGAACACTACTTCCTGCTTTTCAGCTCTCTAACTCTGAGCTAGTCAGCGACTTGAAGGGGGACGACATGGTACATATTTGTTCAGTGAGTTTGCAATTGATCCTCAGCATTCAGCTCAGATTCAAAAGCAACAGATATGACCCATGTGGCCTCCCCTCAAGTCTCTGACCAGGGTAACCAGTCAGTGTAAACCAAGAGAGCTGAAAAGCAGGGAGTAGTGTTCTGGCTAATATGTAAGACATCCAGTCATTACATACATTACATTTTTGCCTAACTTACTATATTAGAAACATTATATATTTAGCACAGCCTATCTATTTACCCAGTTTTTATTTTTACACTGAACAATTCCTTTAAGTGCTGCTGCTTCTATATAGGTGTGATCAGGCTATACAATTTGCTATAATTTAGCTGTTTTATAGATAAGGACATTTTCATTCATATTAGAAACTTTAGAATTTGCTATAATTTAAATTGTTTATAGATAGGAACTTTTTCAGTGATATTAGGAACTTTACAATTTTATGTGTCTGATTTTATATATGTAACTTGTAACTAAAGGTAACAATTCACCACTAGCAACCATGCCAGAACATTTATCTAAAAATCCCACAACAAAACTCTAAATAAAAGACAAAGGCTAAACCATAACTACTAAGAGTCAATGTTCCACCTACAGCAACAGCACCCCTATGGGTGCGGAGCCTGTAGGACAATCATGGTGCATACATCCTATCTATTAATATTTTTTTGTTTAGAAGTTTGGGTTTTTGAAGAGTTTTACTAAGTTAATACATACACCGTATATACTGTAGATATTCATCTAGTGGTCCTTCATTTGATTCATTTTTGGGCTTGTTTAAAAGAGAGAGTTACATTTTGCCATTACTGACTTCCCCTTTGCATGATAACATGACAAAATGATCAATACTGATCAATCTTGGTCAAAAATATATCAAAATATCAAGCTCAAAGTTACTCTTCTTTCATACAACATATCTTTCTTCCCATCCCAGAATAATGTCATTTAGTAAAGAATTTGCCGAATTGCCATTTTTAATATAAAAGGGTAGACCTTTTGTAAATGTATTATGGCTTGCTGTATATGGTCTCCAAAATATAACTTGATTAGAAGGTTGTAGACATGTTGTAGAAGTGAGAAGTAGATTAGTCATTACTACCAAGTTATCCGGAAAATACAGGTCAGTACAGGGGCAGTTTATGTATATTTTTCATATTTCTGATCCTAAAATTAAGCATTAATTAATGCAGAAAAAAATAAAATACAGAAGTATAGTGAGATAACAAGTGATTTAGTGTTGATTCTGACTGGCTGTTCACAGGCTAGTTGCTAGCAATAAAGCAATTCAAATATTAACACAAACTATTATACACAACATGTATTCAGCAATGGTGTGATATTAGGGATGGGATGTCTGATCATTTAAGTGGAGAGGAGGCATCTATGTAACCCATGACCATGTGTGTAGAATGTCCGGGTTACTCAAATAAGAATTAAGAATGTACATTACATAGCTGAATGGTTATCCCATCACTAAACATGTTTATTCTGACTTTCATATGAGCTATTGGAATGCTAGTTGTAAAATGCCACTTGGAAGCCAAAGCTATAGTACTTTGGCTGCAGTTACTTCCATTAATGTACATATTATTATTAATTTAAATATTTTTTTAAAACAAATACACAGCCTACAAAAAAGAAAGAAACATGAAGGACAAGCTGAAATAAAGCACAGGGTATTTCTTTTGCAATGTTGCAGAATGAACAACTGCAAAAAAGTACCCAAAAGGTATTCCTGTCTCTCCCATGTGTATACTATTTCAGCTCAAGGCTCCTCTACTTCTTCTCTAAAGCAGAACTTCTGTTCTGTTAACTTTCACAGTACTATGGAATCAGTTTGGACTTCAGAAGATCTTGATGGTCACAAAATAAATGAAATATTTTTCTAAAATAACGGACAAAGGAATCGACTTTAGGTAAAGGAAATGTTAAAGTAGAGCTCTTATCATTAGGTCTCTTAAGATGGCATTCAAGACAGGTTTGGTAAACTTTACAATAATGTCACAGTAAAACCAGATATTTTGAACTGTTTTCTATGTGTAGAAAGAAACAAGAAAAGAAGAGATATGTGTTACTTGAGGGAAAGCTATTATTCCAAAATCCATTCAATGTGTTGCTATATTTTTACTGAGAGCCTTTTGGCCCTATACCGACATATTTGAAGAAGAAAGAGATATCCACAAACCGCACAAATCCTCAATGTGTCAATATTTTAAAGCAAAGCTCCCTTGCAGGGCAAACGGTCATATGGTTCTCTCATATTTTTTCTGGGATGTTCATTGATTTGAAAAGTAAAATGTGCCTTGGATATAGGTAGCCCACACTCTTGATATTTTATACAGCTTATATAAAAAAGACATAAGAAGGAACATTTGAAAAGTAGATTCTTAAGAGATATCATTAAAGTGTTGGGGGAAACCATAAGAAATGAAAGATCCCGTCTCTAAAGAAAGAAGACGAAAAACACAGAGAAGATAATGGTAGGAGTTCTAAGGCAGCTTTTGGGGCTTGGCACTAATACAGAATATCTGAGGTGTCATTACCATACCTCTCATCCACTTTGGTAAGGTTACACAAAAGAGGGGGAAGATGGTCTTTCTACTGGGACATGATTAGATCTTTCTTTGTATAGAGTACAAAGCACATAAAACCTACCACAGTGGAATGGCCACAATGATATGGATTGTCCATTTTGTGTTATGACAATGGATTACACTCACACAATAGTACAAAAAAGTTCATGCATAATATCCCATAGAAAATTCTATAATTCTTGGTGACCTATTAAGCCAAGAAGCAAGATAAATGACAGTACAAAGGCAGGAATTAACAAAGAGATAAAGGTTTCAAGTCACCCACATAATAGTCATCCAAAAATGTCCTATCTTCGGTTAGGCACCTGTATTAAAATGACAGAACTGGTTACAGAGATCAAAGAAAAAAAAACTTTTTAGATCATTAAGTAGAACACGAACAATGTTGGGCGATTTTGCTTTATGTTTGGTTCTTTTAATGGAAGTTTATGTAAAAAATATTTTACTTTTTCATTTCTATCATGTTTATGTCCTTTCAAATAAAGGTGCACTGTTTCTCACTTGGCTTGCAGAAACTTTTGCAAAGAGTTAGAGCTCCACTCTGCTACTGGGTGTCGGATATAAAATATTTCTGGCCTGCTAATTCTGATAGAGGTTATTTGACTGAATTTGTCAAGCTTCATATATAAATTCTGTTATGTTTGTTATTGCAGCACTTCGTTATTGTTGATTTGGTTCATATTGCATGTCTGTGCAGCCAATGACATGGGCAACCTGAAACTCTAGAGGCCCCATTTTTACTTTCTTCTGCTGATTGATCAGACTTTTTGGATGTAACAGCAAATCAGTTGGATTATTGCAATTTAGATTTTCATATGTGTGTGGAGAAGTTGATCCTATGTCTGGTCTGTTGGCACAGGGATATAAAAATAATATTTGCTTAAAGTCGCAGACAGCAGGATTCATTACACAAAATGCTTTCCAATTATAGAAGAAGCATGTTGACTATACTGTATATTGTATATCATAATTGTTATATAAGAGGCAGTCACCAAGAAAGAGTAAGACTCTTAACACTCTACTATCAAAAAATAAGGTTTCTATTTGTACCTGAAAACAGTGTAATGTTTAGTGATTAGAATATTTTTTTTTTGGGGTGATCTTCTTATTTAAACAAATCTACCTTTTAAGAGGTACTGCAACATGAAACTAAGTCTTGTGCTGTGTATAAGCACAGTCCGATAACCAGATGAACCACAGGCCTCCGTCTGCACTCACAGATACTGGTCAGCCTGGGTGCAGACACCCAGAGTCAATTTCAGCCTAGAAGTGCGTCAGTATGATTTTTTTCCACCGAAATACACTCCATGTCCCATCCCCTACCCTTTCTCCTAATTTGCTCTTCATCCATAGAGCATATCCAGCATGTGAGTGAGTACATGTACACACGCACAGCGGGCGTCCTGGTTGCCAAGAGGGCAGTGGGGCCTGGAGCCTTAGTACGCAACTGCCCAGCATTTTACACATGGTGTTTGATGCCAATGTTATCGTACTTGTCAACTCCCCCAGGTTTCCAAACAGTTACCCAGTTTTGGTCTCCTCCCCCTGTACTCCCATCATTATATGCAGTTCCCCTGTGCAAGAAAAGGGCCAATCGTTACGTCTATCAAGAAGAGTTTGTCTGGATTTCCTAATTGAGCAAGCAGTTTTGACCCAGACAACTCTTCCTAAAACTTGGCTGTCTGGGTCAAAACCAGACAGGTGTCAACTCTATTATGTTTCATTTTCATGTTCCTGCATTCATACTTCCTGTAGCCTATCCACCATGATATAAATAAATAAACCATGAGTTAATGTGCTTGTCTGTATACTTTACCCACAGTAACATGGCATTCATTTAAACCACTCCTATCTAAGCAGTTTATTACAGTGGCTGTCTGCAAATGAATATGCTGATTTGCATTTGGAAAAGTTTAGGAGATGGCTGTATGCAAATTATTTCAGTCAGGGAAAAGAAAATAGATATTTTACTTGCTACAGTGTTCACAAAAAAACTAGTTTTCTTAAACATTTAAAGCTTCTCCTGCCATTGCCACATTATAGAGACCCTAACTCACCATTACTAACATCAGCCCATCATCATTGCTGTGATTGTTGCTGGGAATCACAACAGGATATCTGGATATAAAGCTGTTTATATCGTCAACACATTTTGTACATTGCTGGATCAGGCCTTGTATGTGGCCTCCACAGTGAATGAAAACAATCAAAATTTTTATTCTGCTTGTGTCATTGCCTTGGCTATAAGTTAACCCGCAATGAAAAAAATTAAAATAGGTATTCACTTATATTCATAAAATAATTACAATTATGCCTAATGCCACTGCACTTAATGTACCACAGTCACGTACACTGTCAATCAAAGGTGAGAAACTATTCCAGTAGGATTAAACCAATTATAGCTGGGGGTGCGTGCATCAGCAATAGAACAACATATGTAAATCAGAAACCAGTAGGAACTGCAGGAAATTTGGTTGGGTCTGCAGAAGGAAAAGGGAATAATATGTAACTAATTGTAGCACATATGAAATGAAGGCAGAGAACGAAGGCACAGATTTGTGTACAGTAACTATTACACATTACAGATGATGGCATCAATATTAAGATGGAAATGGGTGGATATTCAGTAAATATGTTGTAGACTGTTTACAAGAACTGTTTATTAACTGGTAACGTTTTAGAACTTGCCATTATCTTGCCTGCTATACAGTAACTGCTGTGCTTGGAGAGATACGAGCACCAATTACATGGACAGCCATTTACATTGCCCATGTGGTAGTGAAGGACATATAAAGCTAAATTTGGCTAAATATTTGCCATCAAACTAACTCCAGGTACCCTTCACAAAAATCTGACACAGATGTTTTCCCTATTCTCCTATTTTCTATTGCTTATACCCCCAGTATATGCCCTTTGTCCATCTAACATACTTTTTGACTTTTTTTAAAATAAGAAACTAAAACACTGTTAATTCTGGGCAAAGAGAGATGGGAGAGATGTGGGAAGAGAATAAAGTATTTAACCCAAATACAAATTGACAAATAACTCTAGTTTAAAAATGGGCCAATATTTACAAAATCTCACGTTTCAGTGCTAAAAATCCACCAAGTCTGCCTGTACCCAACAGCGGTAATGATTCCAGGCTTAGGCAGAGCAGCAAAAGAGGAGCGGCGAGGCAGCGGATTCTCGGCCTGCGGAGAACTTTATAGTGTGGCAATAGTTAAAACCAAGCATTCCAGCTTCACTAGAGGTTGTTATTTATTATTTAAAGGGTATTGCGAAAATGGAAATGTAATATAAGCTTCAGCATACTAAGATAAGAAACTTTCTAAATACAATCTGTGCTGTCCCAGCAGTTAAAGTTATCAGGGATAGAATATATATATATATGTTTAATTGCTTATGTTTATATGCATACCCATTGTTATGCTGCCACCTGCTGACCAAGGCTGTATAGCAAGCTCTGTATTTCCTTGTTTGTAAACCCTCCTCCTATTCCTTCCTTATGTGTGACGTCAGTTCCTCCCATCATCCTCTTGTGTTCCTGCCTTCCATGAGTGAGGAGCTACAGCTCAGAGGTTAGGAAGGAAATATTCTTTTTGACCTGCAGCACTTATTCATCCACTGCTACATTGTTTATCCACCTCAAATAAAGCAGCTTTGTGGACTACAAGTGTCTGGTGAGTTCAGCTATCTGGCAAAGATTGTCCTCAGTGGTTGTTACAGCTCCATACAGGCCCAGCAGGGAGGTCTCATGGGGATTTAGCCATTATTACAGCAATTGGAGTCAGAATACAATCAATTAAAAATCCTGTACTGTTTCTGAAAAAATCAAGTTTATCTTCACTATTCCTTTCTCAGCATCTGTTTCTCCTCATTTTTTGTGTACTGGAATCCTTTATTTGAGTGAGCTCTAATACATCTGCTAGGAAAGGGAGCCACCCTATAAGATATATTGGATCATTCATCTGACACCCAACTGCTGCTTGAAGACAGAATGAAGTGAAACCACTGCTGAGCGAGGAAAAGTGAATATAAAGTAAATATAAACTTATTTCAGAACAATGCATAATTTTTAATTGATTGTACTTAGAAAGTTTCTTACTTCAGTATGAAGAAGTTTATATTAAATTAGAATTTTGCAATAGGTCCCCTTTAACCTAACAACTGATTATAGGTAGAGGCAGCATAAGGTGCACTAAAATAGAAAATATGGATTTCTTAAATTAATAGAATATGCAAAATAAATTTTTACAAGTTATACTCATTTTGTTCATGAAGAAAACATATACATATACAGGTATACCTAGATATGTGTACTGTCCCTGTCATGTTTTTGTATAAAGATGTTTTAAGCACTGTGAGCTCCAATTATTTTGTGCATTTCCCTTCATTTTTAGGAGTATAATTACAAACAGCACTGTGTTTTTCAAATAATACTTACATTTTTTAATTTCAATCTTTTTCAGCCTATGACCCAACAGTATGTGTAAAAGGTCAACGGCTAGCTGTAAGTATCAGAAGCTAAAGCTCACAATAAATGTCCATGTTTGGCTGGGCAGTTTAGGCAATTTTGATCATAATACACAACTTGGCATATGTGGAAATAGGAGATGACTAGGAGATGAGAAAATGTGAGGCGTCAAAGCACATCTTCAATTTATGGTAGATATAAATGTTTCCAGCCATCCTCGTGTCACTAATTGTGTAGTTTGCATATGTTTGCATACCCTAAGAGCATATTGTACACAATCAGTTATCTAATCAGAATATCGAAATTGCATGTGTCAGACTTTTCTGACCAACCTAACTGATCTGTATTTAATATAATTAGAGAAGTTCTAAAGAATCTTTGAGCGGGGACTCCAGGGAGGGAGGATGCAGGGAGGGGATTGCTCTGTGGGCCCCTCTGAAGCTTTATTTGCAGATGGGCCCAGCACATACTAGTTACTCCACTGCCAATAGCTATTATATAGCTATTATATATATATATATAGCTATTATATATATATATATATATATATATATATATATATATAATAGCTATAGCTATTATATAGCTATAATATATATATAATTGCCAACATTACTTAATTTTTGTATTACTATATATTTATTATTTTTATTATTTTTTTACATAAATGTTTCACTTGGAGATGGTTGGATAAATAATAATGGGTCTCATTGGGGGTATACTGTATTTTACAAGTATGTTTGTTACATCTATACATGTTTAATATGTTTCATTTTGTGACTGACACATTTTGTGTTTGAATCCAATATTGGCAAAATGTAGACATTTTAAAATAAATGCCCCCTATTTAAGGCTGGATGATAATGATGCCTTCAAGGAGCTCTGAAATAGGTTTCATTGCACAATGCTAATCTTTTTAGTGCCATATCTGCATTTAAATATGTATTTTGTATATCTATAAAATATGCTGGTATCATAATAACCTCATTATGATTTTCACTACAGGTATAGAATCCCTTATCCGGAAACCCAATATCCAGAAAGCTCCGAATTACAGAATGGCTCCCATAGACTCCATTTTATCCAAATAATCCAAATTTTCCTTTTTCTCTGCAATAATAAAACAGTAGCTTGTACTTGATCCCAACTAAGATATAATTAATCCTTATTGGAAGCAAAACCAGCCTATTGGGTTTATTTAATGTTTAAATGAATTTCTAGTAGACTTAAGGCATGAAGACCCAAATTACGGAAAGATCTGTTATCCGGCAAACCCCAGGTCCCGAGCATTTTCCTTATCTGGAAACCTGATATCCAGAAAGCTCCGAATTACGGAATGGCTGTCTGCCATATACTCCATTTTATCCAAATAATCCAAATTTTTAAAAATGATTTCCTTTTTCTCTGTAATAATAAAACAGTAGCTTGTACTTGATCCCAACTAAGATATAATTAATCCTTATTGGAAGCAAAACCAGCCTATTGGGTTTATTTAATGTTTAAATGAATTTCTAGAAGATTTAAGGCATGAAGACCCAAATTACGGAAAGATCTGTTATCCGGCAAACCCCAGGTCCCGAGCATTCTGGATAACAGGTCCCATACCTGTACCATGATTTCAGCACATCCTATTGTGCTTGGGCTACATTTAGCGATACATTTGGAAAGTCATTATGGCTACAATATGGAAAATTATTTTCAATAAACGTTTTTTAACCTGACATTAAAGGGCAAGTCAACCCTAAATTAAAAATTTGCCTAATAAAACACAAATGTTTAATTTGTGTTACTGTCCCTCTGTTTATTGTTCTGTCAAAACCATTATGAGATCACTACTATCACTGGTGCTATTCGGTCACCATGGTGACACTATTAAGACATCACAGGTGTTTATTGTTTTTTTTGTCGCCATGGTAACACCATTATGACATCACCGTGATGATATATTTCAGCTCTTGCTGTAGCGTGTGTCTTCCGTTGTTGTTAATGTATTTGGAGAGACAAGACCGGTGAAGTTGTACTTTACCTATTATTGGATCTCCAAAGCCATTATGACTAAATTCTTTAAAATCATCTTTAATATGTTTTTATTCATAACATTTCTATGTTTGACTACAATATCAGGTAACTATATTTTATAGAAATATTATGGTTTGTTTACCCTTAAATTCAAACAGGAATGGGCAGGCACTGTATTTTAAAATATTTGTAGCCTTTAGTTATTCATGTATTCATATTGGTTATTTTAGAATTTTCTTTTTTAAACTGCTAAAAAAGTAAGAAATACAAAGAATTTTACTTATGGAATACCCTTTTATTTAAATCCTTTTTGACATTTGAATATTAGAGTCTCTTGATTTTTCTTTTTTTTTATATACCCATGGTCAGGGCCGGATTTACATAGTGGGTGCCCCTAGGCCCACTGCCGTTCGTCTCCCCTGTCCCCTCCCCTTTATTTGTGCAAATTTTCATCATCTGGACTGGAGCAATGGGGATTGGCGCATGGCAAGTTAAAAAAATTATTGTATCTCTAGCACATCCCCAGTGTTTTTGAACCAATGTGGGTGTGGTTGGGCAGTATGCCGCCCCCCTAAAATCCTGCCACTCTAGGCCCGGGCCTAGGTGGCCTTTCCACAAATCCGGGCCTGCCCATGGTAACTTTTTATAACACTTCTACTACCAATTTATGTCTCTGGGGAGCCAATATCGTGACATTTTACTTTAATTATTATTGGACCCTCCAAAGCCATTATGGCAACATTTTTGAAAACCTTATTCTATATGTTTTTAATATTTTTACTCCACACAGATATTATATTATTTAATATTTTTACTGTGCTTGGCTCATCAATATTTCAGTGTTAAATTTGTGTTACTGCCCCTTTGTTATTTATTGTTCTGTCAAAACCATTATGAGATCACTGGTGTTATTCTGTCACCATGGTAACAGTATTATGACATCATTATCACAGGTGTTTATTGTTTTTTTTTGTCGCCATGGTAACACCATTATGACATCACCGTGATGATATATTTCAGCTCTTGCTGTAGTGTGTGTCTTCAGTTGGTGTTAATGTCTTTGGAGAGACAAGACCGGTGAAGTTGTACTTTACCTATTATTGGATCTCCAAAGCCATTATGACTAAATTCTTTAAAATCATCTTTAATATGTTTTTATTAATATCATTTCTATGTTTGACTACAATATCAGGTAACTATATTTTATATAAATATTATGGTTTGTTTACCCTTAAATTCAAACAGTAATGGGCAGGCACTGTATTTTAAAATATTTGTAGCCTTTAGTTATTCATGTATTCATATTGGTTATTTTAGAATTTTCTTTTTTAAACTGCTAAAAAAAGTAAGAAATACAAAGAATTTTACTTATGGAATACCCTTTTATTTATATCCTTTTTGACGTTTGAATATTAGTCTCTTGATTTTTTTTTTTTTTTTTTATATACCCATGGTCAGGGCCGGATTTACATAATGGGTGCCCCTAGGCCCACTGCCGTTCGTCTCCCCTGTCCCCTCCCCTTTATTTGTGTATCAATATTTCAGTGTTAAATTTGTGTTACTGCCCCTTTGTCATTTATTGTTCTGTCAAAACCATTATGAGATCACTGGTGTTATTCTGTCACCATGGTAACAGTATTATGACATCACTATCACAGATGTTTATTGTTTATTGTTTTTTTTGTCGCCATGGTAACACCATTATGACATCACCGTGATGATATATTTCAGCTCTTGCTGTAGTGTGTGTCTTCAGTTGGTGTTAATGTCTTTGGAGAGACAAGACCGGTGAAGTTGTACTTTACCTATTATTGGATCTCCAAAGTCATTATGACTAAATTCTTTAAAATCATCTTTAATATGTTTTTATTAATGTTATTTCTATGTTTGACTACAATATCAGGTAACTATATGTTATATAAATATTACAGTTTGTTTTGATATATATATATATATATATATATATATATATATATATATATATATATATATATATATATATATATTTTATGTTTACCCTTAAATTCAAACAGGATTGGGCAGGCACTGTATTTTAAAATATTTGTAGCATTTAGTTATAAATGTATTCATATTAGTTATTTTAGAATTTTCTTTTCTTTCTCATTTAGCTGGCAAAATTAAAAGTGTTACATTGTCTGATGAAAAAATCCAGCTTAAAGCTAATACACGGAGCATTATATCTTGCTATTTCACTCCACGCTCATCTATTAGAAACGACAAGGTCAGTTTAGAATGGGAAAAAGAGAAAGGTGGAGAGTATATCCCTCTTATACAATTTGTTGACAACAAGGTGAAAAAAGTCAGTCTACAAGATAACAGGTTTCAAGTGTTTAAGAATCTGGTCCACAGAGGAAACTGCTCTTTAATAATCAGTTCCACCAAACTCATCGATAGCGGCAATTATCAATTGAGATTGACTGTTGGTGGAAAGCTGTTTAAACCACTCCCAAGGATCAAAGTGCAAGTTGAGAAGACAAAGGAATTAAAGCAAGGTAAGGTCTAGATTAGAATAATTAAATAGTTATACATCACCATAAAATAATACGTAGGACGAAGACAAGAATAATCCCTCTAAATTACCCTTTATATATTTCCTTGTATCCTAATTATAAATAATTCTGTTCCATACCCTAGCATTAGGGTATGAAACAGAAAGGATCTTATGCTACATGCTAAATCCCATTCAGTGTGTACCTCTGCCAACCACAGTTTCACTATTAAAGCCCAATTTATCATTGAACAGCCACAACTTGTTTACTAATTAAAAACAACATTGATTTAATATGCAGGAAGATTGCATGCACCTCATTCTGGAAATAAGAACTGGAAAAAACCCATAAGCGACAATAGAAAATTGTCAACTGCATTAAATCATGTTACTTCTGATGAAAAGGATGGAGAAAAACAACCCAGCAGCAATCATGCAAAACTGACACCTGAACTAATAGCTGGTGTTACCTCTATATGTTCTGTGGCAGTGCTGACATTCGTAATTGCCTGGTAAGTATTTCTTCTTAATGTATTGCGTTGTTATTTGTGCACACACAATGTGCACATACATGAATTTTTTTTATAACATGAGGGTGTATTTATAAACACTGGGCAAATTTGCCCTTAGTGGTTACTCATAGCAAGTGATTGGCTTTTGTCAGCCAGCCACTGGTTAAACAATGAATACAAGCATTTCATTGGTTGTGATGGGTTACTGCCCAGAGGCAAATTTGTCCAGTGTTTATAAATGAGCCCCATGAGGTGGGTATCCCAGGATTAGAGGATAGGTTTCCTGTATTTGTAGAACAACTTTAAAAATCATGTTACATGCAAAGAAAATAGAAAGGGTTAATGGTCATTTGAAAACAAATATCAAAGTATTAGTATTAATATTGCAAGGAAGTCCTATTCATTGGGGGGGGGGTGACAAAATATTAGGAATAAAATTGATTAATTTGTTCCCATCTCCGTGATGCCATCTCACCTTCTTTCTCAGTCGTCCCTCTCTCAGTTAGATTTTGGCACGTAGCCCTTAATGAATATGTCTTTTAAGGCAGCAAAAAAATAACTGATTGGGAAGTCCAGGTTATATAAGACCAGAGTAAACACAGATAAAACAACTGAACATTTGTTTTCTATATGCAGTGTCGTGTATTGCTACCGGACGAGGAGCAAACAAAAGGCCCCAGCTCAAGACGAAGAACGGTATGTACGCCTGTAATTATTTTCCTCAACATTTCTTGTAAAAATTTTATAAACTGGGCCTGTGTTGGGAACTAAAAGGATTTAAGTAAAATAAGAAAATACTTTTTAATGGTGTCCCATATAGCAGCCTCTAACTTCCCTGCAAAACACAATTTTTTTTTCCTCGGGTTATCTCTAATTTCTTTATATTAATAAACATTTATTTTTGATAAATGGGTATGCACTATAATCTTTTAATAAAAGACAGTGTCAGTGAATATAGGTGAATAATTAATATATATGTGTGTATGTTTCTGTAATCATGATAATTTAAAGTTTGTAAACTGTACCTTTGCTTTTACAGCTTAACTAGCCCAGAGAAAGAGATGGACCCAAAGGATCCTAAACCTCAGTGGTAGGTTGTTTTTCTCTCATTCATTTTTTATCTATAGGTATTTTCTGTAAACATTTGGCAAGGTGATATTGAAAACATTTATAATCCATTTGCATGTGTGTATGTTTCTGTAATTGTGATTTCAGTGAATCTAAACTGTAACTTTGTTTTTACACATTAAGCCGTTCAAAAAAAGCAAGAAAGAAGGACAAGGCGGACCAAGAGAATCCTAAACCTCAGGGGTAAGTTGTTTCTCTGATTACATTTACTCTATAGGTATATACTGTAATCTTTTAGAGAGAACAGTGCTAATGAATATAAAAAAAACATTTATGTGTCTGCTTGTCACTTAAACCATTATTTTTATTTCTTCTGTTAGCTTTCCCAATTTGGGTAATACCTGCTACATGAACGCCACTTTGCAGTCCCTTCTTTCTGTTCAGCCTCTAACTTCCCTGCAAAACACAATTTTTTTTTAGCATGTTAGGTTATTTTCCTCGGGTTATCTCTAATTTCTTTATATTAATAAACATTTATTTTTGATAAATGGGTATGCACTATAATCTTTTAATAAAAGACAGTGTCAGTGAATATAGGTGAATAATTAATATATATGTGTGTGTATGTTTCTGTAATCATGATAATTTAAAGTTTGTAAACTGTACCTTTGCTTTTACAGCTTAACTAGCCCAGAGAAAGAGATGGACCCAAAGGATCTTAAACCTCAGTGGTAGGTTGTTTTTCTCTCATTCATTTTTTATCTATAGGTATTTTCTGTAAACATTTGGCAAGGTGATATTGAAAACATTTATAATCCATTTGCATGTGTGTATGTTTCTGTAATTGTGATTTCACTGAATCTAAACTGTAACTTTGTTTTTACACATTAAGCCGTTCAAAAAAAGCAAGAAAGAAGGACAAGGCGGACCAAGAGAATACTAAACCTCAGGGGTAAGTTGTTTCTCTGATTACATTTACTCTATAGGTATATACTGTAATCTTTTAGAGAGAACAGTGCTAATGAATATAAAAAATCATTTATGTGTCTGCTTGTTACTTTAACCATTATTTTTATTTCTTCTGTTAGCTTTCCCAATTTGGGTAATACCTGCTACATGAACGCCACTTTGCAGTCCCTTCTTTCTGTTCAGCCATTTGTCAGTGATTTACTGCAGCAGAAAATACCATACAAGACATTTCAAGAGTTTGTTTTTATAAGGTATGGTTCATCTAATTTTTAACTATGAAGGAAGTTCCAGAAATTGACATAATCATTTAATATACAAGGTTCTAAGAGATTCATATTTGGGGAGCTCCATGAGTAAATACCTGGGATGGAATGATTATTTCAGGTATTACAGACTATCAATGCACTTTTAATACTCTGATTTTTGAATTTTAGGAACCTTTATAATCTCATAAGAAGAAAAGACAGATACAGCTTAAAGAAGAGGAGAAAACTGTTGCTTAAACTAAAAGATTCAGTATCTATCAGTGCAGAAAGGTTTGCAGACAACGAACAACATGTAAGTAGCAGCATTTTCTCTCAATTATAACGTAAAGACATAGCCATAGATTAGCATTGGGTATCTCAAATGATTTATCAGAATATCTTAGACCGCTAACTCTGGAAATATTTATAATACTCGAGTCCCATGAACAAATTTGATTAGGAATATATCTACAAATACAATTAGTAGGGCTGCACTGAGTGCTAACTGATATCCTTCGAACTTAGTGCAATCACTACATGCCTGCTTGCACAAATTTCCCTGCTTTCCCATTGATATAGTTACCTTATTGGACGTTTAATTAGCAGACAGAAGGACTGTCTCAGAAAAACATGTTATAAGTCCAGTTGTGAAGAACTATTCTCTGTATGTATTCCATCTTTTTCTTTCAACTTCTGCAGGATGCCCATGACTTCCTTACTGAATGCTTCAGCCTGATGAAAGAAGACATAGCACAGTTGTCTAATGAAATGAAGAATCCAATATCCTGTCCAGTGAAAAGCAATTTTGAATTTGACCTGGAGTATATTTACATTTGCAATAAGTAAGAACTAATTAGGTGTATTAATTACAGTGTCTTAATTGATCTAAAATTTATGTCTGCTAACAGCAGGCAGAAGTGATAAAATGGGGCAAATAGGAATGCTGGAAAATATTCCACTTAGCCATTAGAAGACAAGCAGAGGGGAAGGTGGAGATTTTAAGATTTTAAGTTGGAAGGCTATAGTAGATGGATTTCCATCTAATAAGCATATAAGTGTATATTTATGCAGGGCAGTTGGTCTGTAAATACTCCCTTAACCTTTTTATTATCCGCTTTTGTGTCAATGCACTATATAATTTGTATAACTTTGCTATTAAGGTGTGGAGAAACTAGAATTTCTGTGAACCAGAATAATTGTTTATTTGTCGACATTCTTCAAGAGGATTCAAATTCGGATTCTGCTTCCGAGACACTTCAAGATGCAGTGGATTACTATTTCTTGGTATGGTGGTAAAATTAATTGTCTTTTTTTTCTTTACATCAATGCATCATATTAGTATAAAAGGTGTGCGTCTTTTGGCAGAGAAACCCTAAGGCATAAATGATAACAAAACACAGACATAAATTAAATAACCTGTAGTTATACTGACATCATTTTACAATATAGCATAGACAATCTCAGTATATCCACTGATAAGATATTCTACCCTTTACCTACTTAAATACATTTTTTTTTCATCGACAGGATGAAACAGTGGAATTTTCTTGTGAAAAATGTGGAGGAAATGAATCAACCCTAAAGCAGAAATTCAGAAGTTTACCAAGGCAAGTGTTTTATCTTTCAACCCCAAACAATAAATAATATGAAATTTAATTAACTTTTAGTATGATGTAGAGAATGGTATTCTGAGACAAATTGCAGTTGGTCTTCATTTTTTATTAGTGGTTTTTGAGTTAAGTTTTTTATTTAGCAGCTCTCCAGTTTGCAATTTCAGCAATCTGGGTTCTAGGGTCCAAATGACCCTAGTAATCATGCTTTGATTTAAATAAGAGGCTGGAATTTAAATAGATGAATAATGAAACGTAGCAATAACAATACATTTGTAGCCTTACAAAGCATTTGTTTTTCAGATGGGGTCAATGTACCCCATTTAAAAGCGGGAAAGAGTCAGAAGAAAAAGGCAATTAATTCAAAAACTATAAAAAAAGAAAAAATCAATTTCAATTGAAATATTGCTTAGACTTAGCCATTCTATAATATACTAACAAAAAGTTGAACCATCCTTAAAATTATATAATAACATGAAATAGTGTACATATATATATTCATTTTTCCTATTTAATTATATACTGGAAATCTGCTCCATCTATACCAAGGATTGTATTTTGGTCTGGTCCCGTGGTACAAACTTATATGTTTTCCGTACTTTTACTAGGGTCCTTATTGTGAAACTAAAACGATATGGCCGCACTGCTGATGATACATTTAGAATTGGAAAACTGAAGGACAAAATAGGGGTCACTCTGTCTCTTGCTGTGGCATCTCACTGTACAGCAAGGACAACGCTTCCACCGACATCACCAGAAATGTAAGTATCCTTATACTGTATATAATTAAGAATTGCTACTTCCATTGAAAGCCACTTATATTGCATTTGTGGTTTTTAAAATAATATCCCGTTAACTGTAGACTAAAGGTGGCCATACATGCTACAATTACAATCTTCCAGAAAAGATTGCTCATTTCAATACACACGTGTAGCGCTGAATTGTCAGATATACAGGTACTTATATTGCATTTGTGGTTTTTAAAATAATATCCCGTTAACTGTAGACTAAAGGTGGCCATACATGCTACAATTACAATCTTCCAGAAAAGATTGCTCATTTCAATACACACGTGTAGCGCTGAATTGTCAGATATACAGGTAGAAACAATAGAATTCTACCTGTATCTGATTCAGCACTAACAGTGACTGATGTTCAGTTGCCTTCAAAGGCGCACAATCAAAATTTTACAACCAGCCCAATCAACAAGCCGACTGATAGCCAAGCATTTTGTCGATATCGGCTCATCTCCTGCCATATGTACATATTATTGTATGAAAGATAAGGTTGCCACCGAATCCCTTGCCATTCATTTAGATGTATGCTGCAGACTGAACTGATTTATGTGCAGCCATGCATCTAAATTAATTGCTAATTAGCCATGCAGGCTGTGGATACCATATGTGTTCGGTTTTAAAGGGGTGAAGTGACAAGTAGTGATGGGCGAATTTGCACTCGTTTTTGACGCCGGCGCTCGTTTTTGACGCCGGCGCCCGTTTTTTTTTTTGACGCCTGGCGAATTTTCTCTGGCGTTTCGCGAATTTATCCGCTGTCGCGAATCATGCAAATTCGCGCCTGGCGAATAAATTTGCCCATCACTAGTGGCAAGTCTATTGAAAGATATTTTGTACGATAAATATTGGTGCGTGTATGGCCACCATTATGCTCTTCAAATATGACTCTTTGGAATCCTTTAGACTAAGTTGCACAATGTGTCAATGGGGCAAATTCACTAACCTGCGGAGTTGCGCTAGCACAGCCTTTACAGCACTTCACCAGGCGACACTAATTCACTAAAATGCGAAGATGCGCTCAGGGAGGCAAAAGGTAGCGAAGTTGCGCTAGCATCAATTCATCAAGCAAAGCAAAGTTACTCTAGCGATGCCTAATTTGCATACGGCGCCAAGTTAAAGTACAATGGACGTATATGTAGCAGCAAATACATTACACTACACAAGCCTGGGAAAACTTCATAAAATAAAATAGATTTGTTATTTTGCCCTGTACATGTGCCCACTGTATAGTTTAGGTGCCATATGTTAGGAAATGTAGAGGGGAAGGAGGGTTTTTTTTTCAGCCTATCACCCTTAAAAAAGTAAAAGACACCATCGTTTTTTGGGACTTAAAAAAAAATTTCAACTATTTTTGGACAAATTCCTATCTATTGTATTGAACTTCACCTGGTCTGACCCGGCGAAGTAAAGTGTGGCGCAAGAGGTGAGATTCCGTAAAATGCGCAAGTTAGTGAATTAGCGTAGTTACGTCCCTTCGCCATAGCACAACTTCGCCTGGCGTAAGGGTGCGAAGTAGCGCTAGAGTAGGTCCACTTCGCTAGCAAATTTACGCCAGCACCCGTTAGTAAATCGGCAAAGTAACGAAATGACATCACAATGGCGAATTTGCGCTATCTCTAGCTGCTTCACGCTTAAGTAAATTTGCCCCAAAATGTTGTGTTTGCTAGTAAAGAGATTAAAATTGCACCTGATAGTTAAATAGTTCAGCATATATTTTGCACCTATAGTTTTTCCATGCTATTGTTCCTTATATTTGTGCTCTGATGTGATTGGCAGGGATGGTAATGTCGAAGAGAAAGAGACAAAGAAATCAGAGAAAAAGAAGCCTAGTAAAAAGAACAAGGTAAGAATTTTTTAACTTTGGGGATCTTGTCTTTTCTTGATTTCTTTACTTCTAGACTGCCATTCTTTGACATTTCCAGAGAAATTGATTTTCTGGAAAAGTTCAAAGAAATTACTTTTCAAAATCAGAATTATTTGCTTGAAATATTCGAGTGGTGTGTAAGTGGGTCAGGTTCTGTGCATAGGACTCTGTGCTGTGTAATGTAAAGTAGGGTTAGTGGGACTTAGATTGTAAGCTCCAGTGGGACAGGGACTGATGTGAATGATGTATAATGTCTGCACAGCACTGCTATATAAATTAAGCATAATAATAATAATAATAAGCAAACCAGAGAGGAAAAGTGTAAGTAGAAATCGGTCGATCCACATTTTTTTGTCTGTTATAGAATTAAGAAAGGAAAGCACTTTGCCAACAGCCTTAACATGTTTCCTAATGAACGAGCTATAAAGAACAGCACTAATCATTTCTTTTTCCCTTGCAGTTCCAGCCCTACGAGCTTAAAAGCATAGTTAATCACTCTGGTGAAAGTGCAGAATATGGTAAGTTAATGGGATATCGGTCTCACTAGCTAACAAGTTGCTATGAGAAAGCACTATGAAACTGTGGGCAGGCAGCTGCATCTACTGCCTTCTATTTTATAATTGATTTGTATTCATGTTTCATATTACTTTTAGGTCATTATTTCTCTGATGTGTATGATAGAAGAACAAAAACGTGGCTGGCATATGATGATGCGGATATAAATGAAATAGACGAGGACGTTTTGCTGCCTTCAAGAGCCTATACTGGCTACCTTTTCTTTTACATCCACAAGTAAGCAATATTTGTGAAAATAGTTTTATTCATTTAACATTATGGGGCAGATTTATCAAGGGTCGAAGTGAATTTAATGGAATTTTCGAAGTAAAAAAATTCGAAATTCGCAGTAATTTTTTGGATACTTCGACCATCGAATAGGACTACAACTTTGAATAAAATAGTAAAATAGTTTGAATATTCGACCATTCGATAATTGAAGTACTGTCTATTTAAAAAAACTTCGACTTCAATACTTTGCCAAATTAAACCTGCTGAAGTGCTATGTTAGCCTATGGGGACCTTCTAGAGCAGTTTTCTAAGTTTTTTGAAGTCAAAGAAAAATCGTTCGATCGGTCGTTGAAATCCTTCGAATCGTTTGTTCGAACAATTTTGCTTCAACCGCAAATGGCCAAATTCAATGAAAAAAAACATTGACTTCGATATTCGAAGTCGAAGTAATTCAATTTGAGGGTCGAATTTCGAAGTATTTTCGAGTGGTTACAAGCTGAAATACCTATATTCCTGGTGCCACCAACAAACACCAACACCCCAAAACGATGTCACTTTTACATTGTCCCCTCCAAAGTGCTTTGGATATTTTGCAGAACCCCATGGTATAGTTAAGGGACATAAGACAGAAATGCCCTGTCAATGTTATTTTAAACATAATCCTCTAATATCATTTCTTATGTTTTTTCATAGATCATTTCTTGAGTAAAAGGTCTGAAATGAAGTGTCTGCTGCTTGGAACTCAAGATCACCTTAATCATGTTACAGTCTTCTGTTGAAGAAACGACTATAAATGGCAGGCACCATAGCATATAAGAAGTTTGATGACATCATGATAAATAAAGGCTTGTTAGAAAATAATTGTACTTTGTCCTATTTCTTTCACTGCCCTTTGTCCTCTTCCAAAGTACATGTTGCTAATTTATATTATGCCAAGATTTAGCACATACAAATCAACTGCATCCATGCTCCACTGATCGTCTTCTCTGAATATTGCACCAGCCCAGGTATATTTTCTAAAAGGTCCCTGGTTCCATGTGGAAGCCCTGGACCACATGCATGTGCCGTATAGTAAAATCCATGGAATGTGCATTGCTCAATCCCCCAATCTGTTGTATGTTTGTAATCACTGGTTGGCGCCTAACATATCAGCACCCCCAGTTGTCATTTTATGTATGTCAACATATACAACCCAATTTTTACAGCATGTGATTATGTTTTCTGGGGAAGTATGAAACACGTGAAGCTATTCCTTCAAATTATTTGGGATTTTTTTCCTTCAAAAAATATTTTTTACAGCACTTTTCAATTGATGAAACTTATTTTTTCCTCAAGAAGTGCATTCATCATGCTGTAGGACCCAATGCTAGAGACAAACATGTTTTTTTCAAAACACATCAGTTAATAGTGCTACTCCAGCAGACTTCTTCACTGAAATCCATTTCTCAAAAGAGCAAACAGATTTTTTTTTATTCAATTTTGAAATCTGACATGGGGCTAGACATTTTGTCAATTTCCCAGCTGCCCCTGGTCATGTGACTTGTGCCTGCACTTTAGGAGAGAAATGCTTTCTGGCAGTCTGCTGTTTTTCCTTCTCAATGTAACTGAATGTGTCCCAGTGGGACATGGGTTTTTACTATTGAGTGTTGTTCTTAGATCCACCAGGCAGTTGTTATCTTGTGAAAACAATGTATAGCTTACAAAATGCAGCCCAATAAAAAATGTCAGTCTCTTAGAATATTTCTTGCCGACCCCTTCACAGTCTCTCAACCGTATGTAAATCCAAAAACAAGCCTATATATGCCCCCAGAGATTAGTTGTTATCTTGTGTTAGGGAGCTGCTATCTGGTTACCTTCCCATTGTTCTTTTGTTTGGCTGCTGGGGGGGAAAGAGAGGGGGATGATATCACTCCAACTTGCAGTAAAGCGTGATTGAAGTTTATCAGAGCACAAGTCACATGACATGGGCCAGCTGGGAAATTGACAATATGTCTAGCCCCATGCCAGATTTCAAAATTGAATATAAAAAAATATTTTTGCTCTTTTGAGAAATGGATTTCAGTGCAGAATTCTGCTGGAGCAGCACTATTAACTGTTTCACTTTGAAAATTTTTTTTTTCCCCATGACACTATCCCTTTAAAGTTAAATAAACACTCATTCCTGCTGTACTGGCTACAACATTCTGGGTACATCCCCAAAATTGCTCTGTTTATGATTAAGATTCATAATAATCATCCAATTAATGCTGGTAAACCTAGCTGCACTGTATATATTCAAGGATGCCACAAGATGGCACTAGATCGCATTTGTTTAGTTAAATCCTTATTCTACATTTTCAGTATTACTGCATGGAATAAAGTGTAGTAAGTGTCATATTATGTGACTGGTTTCTGGTAAAGTATTTGATGACCAAATCGATTACGGGTGCCAACTCTCTAGCATCAACTCTGGCTCCTTGCAGGATTAACATCTGTAAAAGCAACACGACCTTATAGGCACAAAAATAGTCACCAGCCATATTTAATAAAGTGCTTGTCTGTGAGTGGCATAACAACCATACAGCAGACCCACAGCTATGGATGGGCTTGAGGGTTATGGAGGTCCATTCCAGGGATTCTGCTGTATGATAGTCCCTACTCATGCACATTATCATCTTTAATGTCGCTGTCCACTGTGATTAGGCTAAACTACATCAATATAGTACCTGTGATGATTAAAGAATTAATCAACTTTTATAGTTACCACCTGCCAGCAAATAAAATACATGTAAAATAAAGGTCTCATCTCAGGAAAATGAAACCGTTAAGAATATACTGTAGCCACTGTAGCCCCGCAACACTGGAATATAAAAACAGAGGCTATTTTGTTAGTGAACTGGTAGAGGGGACAATTTGGAGTTTCTACGGCATTTATTTAGATAACAAAAACAATTTTTTCCTGCTGTCCTGTGCCAAATGACCTTGCCCTTTTGCTGTAGCCTTTGTAAGCCTTTAGATAAAATAAATACTATAAAGTCCATAAATTACCCCAGCAAGTGTATTTAATTTGTTATTTAAGTGTTTGCGTAAATGCAATGACAAACCTCTAGTTATAACATTAGTAGAATGATTAACATCAGTGATAGATTGAGCAGATATTCCTTGACAGTATCTGCAGAACACTAAAGGAGGTGACAGACTGACCGGGTATGTATGTGGGGGCCACATGCAGTAAGGCACCTTTCTATTGGTCCTATTGATTGAGCAAAGACCCCTAACAATCAGAACAGAAGAGTGTGGAAAGGGGCTATGGCTCTGCTTTATTTTCTCATCTGCTAAGGTACCATACAATGGCCAACATGGTGTACCGTTATATAAGGTTTTCAAATCTTCCCAAATTAAGTACTATTGTAAGTTGTACTACAGATATAAGTTTGGATTGACATGCCACCATACATGTACCAATAATCAAGCTTTGTAGAATATTGTTTGTATGTGTATGACTAGCTTAACTTAAATGAAGGGTCTTTATAGCTCAGCTTGTCTTTATTAAATGACTAGGCACAAAATACTCTAAAGGTGGCCATACACGGGCTAATCTATAGTCTGGTCACCTTTCTATTGTTCCATTAATTCAGATCAACAGCCTGAACAATTGGACCTGCAGGAAGCAAAAGAGCTGCGGCTCCCCTTCATATCATCCAACCATGCACTGGTTGACATGTGATGATGCCTTTTACAACTTGCCTTGGCACACAATGTAGAGGAATGTTTTGGCCGCCTTATCTTTGTTTGGTACTTACACTTTATATCACAGCAGCCCAAAAGATAATTAGACCAGAGAACTGGACATGTGGCTCCCACTGTCAAAACTATCAGAAGTAAAATTAAAATCTAAATGGTATGGCTCTCGGTTGTATGTCATAAAGGTCTAATAGTAATTATTCTAGAAAGGGCTCGACTAAGACATTGGACAACCAAAAGATTGCCTGATACCCTGGCAGGTCTGTCCAACCCTGCTAACATTGTCAGAATTAAGTCTGTTCTTTGTCCCATGTCTGTTCCTTTCATTCAACCCTCTGCTAGCTGTTGGCCACTTCTCATTAGCACAGGAGTTTCTTGTATGGGCGCTTCAGTTGTGTTGCCTATGTCATGTTATTACATGAACTTGTTGCGTATCATAAATCATGTTCCTCATCCTGTGGGGAGGTGAATGAGAAAACAGGAAAAGTACATTTGTTTCCCCTTGACCTGCATTAGATTCAATAAACGTATAGCTGTTGCAGTAATTATATATGAGATCTCAGAATAAACATGATTACTAGCTCAGAATCACAAAACAAATCTAACCTGACACCATCTGTTGTAAGGGATTATTGAACAATTCCCATTAAAGCTTTGTTAAATGCTATTCTAATTTAAAGACAATATCCTGCTATGTGTCACATCCATACATGAAAACCAAGATATCTGCTGTCTAACCATAGGTACTTCAATATAATTCCATAATTGCTTGGTCACCTTCACATGTTTTATTTTTTCTTTTGACACTAAGAAAGCACTGGTCACTTGTCTTAGGGCACTGGAATTTGCCACAATATAATACCTTGTAAAGGGAATAGACAGTAGTTTCCAAATGTGCATTATGTAAAATACTTTGGCTTTAAGCACAAGGTCTACGCTTTTGATGGGTCTGTGTTCTGGTGGGTCCATGCTTCTGATGGGTATATGCTTCTAAGAAGCTATGCTGATGGGTAAGGGCTTCTGATGGGTCTATGATTTTGAGAAGCTATGTTAATAGGTCTGTGCCTCTACTGGATCTATGCTTCTGATGAGATATTCATCTGGTGGGGCTAAACTTCTAAGAACCTATGCTGATAGGTAAGAGCTTATGGTGGGTCTATGATTGTAAGAAACTATGGTAATAGGTCTGTGCTTCTATTGGAGCTACAAGTTACTTTTTCCTTAGAATTATAGAACTTATCACTTAGTTAATTGGAAGCTGGCAAAAGGCATTTTCCACCATGTCTTTAGGTCAATTAGGGGGTGTTGCTTCACTGAAGTTCATAGAGAAGGCCTCTGATTTATGTACTCCATTTAAATGCATAGATGTACTTTTAAGGTTAATTCAGGGACTGTTGTCCCCTATGAGAACTAATGTATACATAGCAATAGAAAGGCTGAATAACCATGACAGGGGCAGGAAATTAATGTGCCCGGAAAATGTAAATAAGAGAAGTGCAATATTCAATGTTTTGTGTCTTTATAAGTAAGCTGTGTGAATCTTCTGGTGATTGTTTTCCTATGATTAAGGGACTTAGAAAACCACATTGACCTCAATGCGGATATTCTGTCTTAGAGCAACAAGAAGTGCCAACATTATGAAACCCAAGCAAACAAATAATTATGTGGGAGGATGTAACCAGCTGTTTTACTATAAAAATATATAAATATTTCCAATTATCTGTACCATTAAAGGGAGGATTGAAGAGATAGCTGCCCTTCCAGTAAAAGAAACCAAATGGGCAATGATTTACCCCTTGATGGAGGGGGTTTACTTTTCTACAGCTAGCACAAAAGTTTGCCTCCGTCCAGTAACCCTTTAGCATTAACCCCTAGCGCACCTAAGCTATAGTTTTCCTGAAAAAAAGATTCAGCTGACAACTGAACTGATTCCAAACTTTAATTTGCAAATTCCGATTTGAGAAGAATAAAAACAGTGTCAGTTTTATCTTGTCCAGACTTTAAGAGTTTAGATCCCATTCAGCTGGTTTGAATCCCTAACCAAATCCTGGATTCAGCACATTCCTTAGAGCAACCAATCAGATTTGCTGATTCAGTGTGGTTATAATAATTCAAACAAATGTAAAATTGGTTACAATGGGTTGGGTGATTGTTGGGTTGCTGTTTGTTACTGGGCTGACAAAACACCTTTCCAGTGTTACTACAGTATATGAATGGACTTGTTGCCTTTTGCCAGCGTTGCACCGTTGCACCAAATCATTTTCATCATGGGAGCTACTATTGCATATTGATATCTTTTTTTCCAAGTAACTGACCTTTCTGTGGTTCCAATGTAAGTATTGGTAAATGGCAAGGGGTATTGACTTACTGCCTCTACATAAGAATAAAAACCTACACAAAGAAGCATCATTGATTTATTTACTGAATCAAATCGAATTCAATTATTTTAACAAAATTACAAACACAAATATAACCATAAAATAAGCAAACTAGATTCCCTATATCCAACCTACATTTCTCAATATAATCCCACACCTGGTACAGAGTCTGCTGCAGGTATTGTAGCCCATAGCAACCAATCATTAGGGAATGTTTTATGGTCAGCTGTTTAAAAGCAAAAATCTGATTTGTTGCCCTGATTGAATCTATTGCGGGCATACCCCTCCCAGTATCAGTGGAAATGGGTGTCCCTATAATGGGTATCCAACAATAAGGGGCTTACCTGTATTTATCAATGTTCCAATTTAGCTGTTAACCACGAGTCAGTTTTTTTGCTCTAAAACTCACGAACTTGAATTATAACTTCAAATCAAATAGTTATTATCATCTATAAGCTTGTGATGTTACGCAGAAGTCAGGAAAAGGTGTCCTTGGCAATATTTAAATTATTTATTCATTTGACTTTTTTATATTCTATTTTTTTCATAAGTAAGGTAAGGTAACATTTGTGTTTTTTTTTAAACTGTGAGTTTACTCAAAGTAGAAAAAAAAACTCCAAAATTCCACAAATCCAATTTAAATATATAAGGCAGGTACTGTCTGCCATTAATGGATTCTGGAGAATGATGAGCACTTAGTTAAGATGTACAAATCTGGCAACTGTTTCATTGTTGACTATTATAGATAGATAGATAGATAGATAGATAGATAGATAGACAGACAGATCATTTTAAAATTCAACAAACCATATCTCCAAAGGCACAAAAAGACAATACAATTATTAATTGCAGCTTACTAGAAATTTTCTTATAGGGTTTAATGAATCCAACCATATTTATAACTAATATAACTAATAACAATTATATTTAAGTAGCATATAGCTGAACCAGCAGAAGCATTTGCAGCTGCCACATGTACAGGCAACTCAGAGTTGTGTGGCTATTACGTAACCCATCTTGGAGGGAGCATTTGTTTCACAAACTTGTCTGCAGATTTATCAATTGGATGTTTGGGCCATGTGACTGTGGCTTTTGCTTTCAAGGACAGCCCTGCCAGATTCAGATGTTGTTTTGCCCCAGATAACTCAGACTCCCTGTTTCAACATCTGTATTTGGTTACATTTGCTTTAAGCTTTTCCAGTTTTCAAGTTCGAGTGTATCAGCATTTTACATAAATCTGGAATCACTAAGATTTCTGGGTTAGGCTAGGGTTATGTGAGCTTCTATCAATGATATAGAAACAAAGACAGGAAATAATACATATCAGACTTTGAGGTACAATACATGTTGTTTTCTGGAAGATGTGTGGGGTTCGATCTAATGAAGTTTTATTTCTTCCCTTTTAAATAACAATGTAATCAATGTTCATTACAAATTTACTTTTATATTCTAATTAACCTGTGCCACAAGGAGAGAGTCAAAGATAGCTATGGTGAGATCAAATACTATTCTTCTATACAGGTATGAACAGTGCAAGTTAAAGGGTTGGTTCACCCTTTTATTAAGGAACAATAATTTTTTTGGCTGCAGGAGGGAATAATAATGGGGGGGTCTACATGTACTGCCATTAATACTGTCATACTGGCTTGGTCTCAACACTGGATAAAGTCAGCAGCACAAGTACATCGACAAAATAAGCTTGTATAACTGTTATCATTTTACTACTTGAAATATATGACGACAATTAATCATTGTTAATATTTTTATCCTTCACAATAGCACTTGCTTTGTACACGATTGCTTCGATGTAAGGCTGGTTGATTTGATTTAGTGGATTAACAATTATAACATTACAATATCAAGTTATACTAACTGGTAATTACTTTTCACAAATAAATGTATTTTAATTAATGAGCATAATGCAGTGTTTTTGTACACAAATCACTATGTTTACTACCCGCATTAATGCATCTTTCTTAGTGTATTGGCGGTTACAGATGCAATTGTGCTTGCAACACGGATACAGAATCGGGATTGCTTCAGTTCTGGCATGTACAGGGTCAGAGCTAGGGGTAGGTAGAAAAGGCATGTGTTTAGGGTATAATGGTAGAGGGTGCTAGGCACATATCCTTCCCCATTCTGGCCCTTCTTTAAAGGGGTTGTTAACTGTTAAACTAACTTTTAATTTGATGTAGATCATCACGAAAAAACTACAAAAATAGACCAATGTGGTCCTTGCCTGACAGTATTTCAAACCTGGCTATTACATATGTGGCATATTTTTGGTTTGACCCAATGCATGGGCCAATAAGCTACTGACTTTGCCTGGAGAAGGCAATTCAGCATCTTATATCAGTTTGTGTATGGCCAGCTTTAGCTACACCAAATGAAGCCTATGCCCAATGCACCTGACCACAGTATATCAGTATATCTGAATACTGCTAGCAAACTGTATCATTCATTTGATTGCTTGATTATGTTATGGGTATATATATATATATATATATATACATATATATATATACACAGTATAAAATGGAAAAACGAGTCCCCCGTTAAGAGCAATTCATTCCAGCAATTCAGTTACCAAAAGCTCTGGATTTCTCTTCAATATAGTCATTCTTTACAGCTAAGAGGAACCATAAGAGAGTGGAATTCCATTCTAGGCAAAGTCTCTCACAATGTAAAGATAGAAAGAAATAAATACTTTCCACATTCCTCAGTTTAAAAACTCAAATAACCTTGGTAACTTTTATGGGATAGCAGGGCTGTGCACTAGGCATAATCACAATTGTGCAGTAAGATACACTATTTAAGTTTAGCTTCTCATTCCATACACTGACCCTGATAGTTGCCTTGCTCACTGAAACCTATTGATTCTCATGCTTCACTGAAACAATTGCTGGTAACTGTTAAGTAATGTTTTCTTATAAAATGTGACTTTGTGTATAAAGTTAATCTCTTGTGGAAGGACAAATAAATATTGTTACATAATGGGCTGTTTCCTCTGACCAGATACTGCACATATACCACAAGCAATGTAGCAGCACAAATAGGAAGTATTTACTGCTAGGTCCAGTGTAATGTCCCTGCCACTAGAAATAATGGGGTCCCATATTGCTAGGTTACAAGGGTCCTTTGGTCACCTGGGCAAAAAGCTCTGCCAAGTAAATTGGGGCCCCAATAGTTTTGCCACCTTTTAAATGTACTTACTGTCTGACGGGGGGGGGGGGGGCAGTGACAAAAGGGGGTAGTCAGTGTTATAAAAGGGACTGAGTGGTGATGCAGAGGGGCAAATTGAATATTGAAGGGTTAAGGAATATGACATCATGGACAGATTGAGGGCAGATTATAGACAGATCATAGAAGAGAAAAGGTGACCAAGGGCTTAATTTAAGGGTATTACAAATGAAGAGGCAACTTTATTGCCAGAGTAATTATAAGCACATGGAAAACACTCACCTGGACAGATTTGCCAGGACCAGCAGCTTTCTGTGCTGTCTCGTGACCAACGCCACTGGATCAATCGGGTTGCACCAACGTATGTAAGATAACCATGTATGAACAAGAAATTCTCTTCTTTGATAAAATCTCTCTTTAATTGTGGCCATTTAAAAACACAGAATATTCTTCCACCATACACATAACGCGTTTAATGGCCTTACTGACACATTGTCAGAACCCAGTATACTGGAATTTTTTCCTGTTAATAGCATTGGCATCAAGCATCATTTTTACTAGCCAGGCCGGTAAAATACCGGCCAGGTGGCAAACCTACTTGCATGAGACCATGAAACGCATTACACATATGGTGTGAGGATATACTGCATGTTCTTATGTATAACTGCTTTTAAATGGACACAATAAAATAGAGATTTTATTGAAGAAGAAGCATTTCCTGGTGCTCCATGAATATCTTAACTATAAGCTTGTAATCCCAGCTTTGGTATATACTGGAAGGGTGGGAAACCTAGGCCCTAATCAAGAAATAAAGTCCTGTGCATGCAAGGCCATGCCCCTGATCATGCTCATTATGCCAAAACTACACCCACTCCCTGTGGGCCCAGCCTATTCTCTGACCTACAAATTCTGCATCTCTTGGGGGCCCAGCCCTTTGCCAGAGGGCCCCTAACTGCAGTATCCCTGTACCACCAATGCTGCCGGTCCTGCTCCTGATACAATTCCTCCATATTATTACTTACAGCTTCAAATTTCAATGGTAGTTTTGGACTGCGAATAGCGTATAAATGTCAGTCTTTTACCTTCTCAAACAAGTGCAGGACTGACTGGGTTCTCCCCTGATTTGTTTGTTTAGGCCCGTTTTATTATCTGATAGCTGGCCAACAATCAATCATTTGATGAGGACAGATAACCAGTGGATGCTTTTGTGTATACCATTATGTTTTAAGCAAGTTTCCTAAACCAATTCAGATATAACAGGTTAATCAAGACATAATTAATATTTAGGTTTAGTTATAGCATCAACAATACAAACCTCCTAAACGAAAATGGAGAACTAACTAAACAAGTCTAGTGTTTAGACCAGATGTAACAAAATTTCTGTTTCTTCACTACCAGTATTGGTTTAGGATACTCCCTATGTGATCCTCCAGTCTTAACAGTTTATGGGCCTCTGCACTGTAGCCCTAAAATCACTGTAACTACTTGCTCTGAGAGGTCTGAGTCAGATTTCAGAATATATTCCGATTTTCCCATAGACTTCATCTGAGTGCTAAGGTGACAAACCGTGTTTCTTTTAAAATCTGGTGCATTGTGTAAGTCCTTGCTTCACATTCCTTGCAGGTTCAGTGTTGGTGAATTAGACACAAGATGATAAATGATGTTGCCCCAGGTCACACAGAGCTAACACAGGCTGCTTATACCAAAGTTCAATGTCACACCCTATGTGTCTTAATCACAGAGCACTCCTTTCTACCCTTTTAAACTTTCAGCATATTTACGATTATATTTGAACTTGTACCTTGCATCCAGATTTTCTTCTCTTAAAAGGTGAGGTTTCTCAAATTGGAGGTTAACCTCAACTCTGAAGCTTGAAGATCTAGTAAGATGCAAGTGGGCCTCAACATACATGGTTTTAGCTTCTGCTGAATATACTGTACATAGAGCATATCAATATGAATGCTGGAGGCAATTTAAAAACATGTATATACACGTTATCTTGTTACCTATAACCATCATTGCAAATGTGATAATTCAAACAGGTGATGCTTGGGTGTTGACAGTGATAAGCATATAAGGGCTTGTGAAAAATGTTTGAGTGCTCCCGGTATAGATAATTACACCAACACTTTTTGTCTTCTTCTCTGCGATAAAAAACTGGAATCAGCATTATGAGAGCTAGCAAAAGTGCTTTGATGCCCAAAACATTTTAGGGAGGTATCATCTCTAACCCACAGTTTAAATTACTCAAACTTTTAAACCCTTAGGGGCAAATTTACTAAAGGACGAAGTGACTAACGCTGGCGTCACTTTAATTTATTTGCTGCAACATATACGTCCATTCAACTTTAACTTCCCGCCGTCTGCAAATTAGCCAACGCTAGCACAACTTCGCTTTGCTTGCAGCAGTAACACTAGCGCAACTTCGCCAGCGTTTGGCGCCCTGGACGCAACTTCGGATTGTCCTGGTGAAGTGTTGCGATGTGAGCGAAGCCATCGCTGGTGAATTTTTGGAGGTTAGTGAATTTGCCCCTTAGTTGTTACGTTTTCAAAAGAGAAATAAAGCACAGTGGTTAGAATGTCATTTAAACATCCACACCAAATCCACACTTTCTTTTGGATTTGGCTGCATTCAGAATCATCAAGGTACCTAATCCAAAACTTAATTTGTATATTCAGTTTTCAAAAAGATCATAAAAGTATGTCAATTGTGAATTAAAAACATCACACTCAGTTGTCCAAACCTTTAAAAGGACAAAGAAACCTCTCCAACTCCAAAGTGGCCTTAAAGGACCAGTAACATCAAAAAAATTTTTACAAAAATTAGTTAGAATACAACAAAAAAAAACCCACCAAGACAAATTCAATTTTAAAATAGCAAAGCATTTATTAAGAAATAACTTACCGAAACTCCACTTCCTGTCCACTTCCTGTCCTCTAAAAGGCGACACGGTGACCATCCATACTGTAGCGCTCGATTTCTTCTCCCTGGCTATTCACTGACAGTGTGTCCTGCAGCCGGTCCCTGATCTTCACGCGAATATCCCCAGGTCCCTGTGTTTGTCTGTATGTGTATCAGAGCGATGTACGACCCCGCCGTGCTCCTGCCGACCCCGCCGCCTTGTATGTGTCTTTGGTGGAGGATCAGCGCGGGAAGCGGGGCATCAGCAGGTCCCCATCCTCTTCTTCCTCTGCCCGCCGTTCGTCCTGCATGATCTCCTCTGCTGTGCGAGAGCCCTATGCGATGCGCTTGGGAGCCTTTTCTGTAGAGGACAGGAAGTGGAGTTTCGGTAAGTTATTTCTTAATAAATGCTTTTGCTTCGAATTTCGAAGTGTTTTTTGGGCTACTTCGACCATCGAATGGGCTACTTCGACCTTCGACTACTACTTCGACTTCGAATCGAACGATTCGAAGTAAAAATCGTTCGACTATTCGACCATTCGATAGTCGAAGTACTGTCTCTTTAGGAAAAACTTCGACCCCCTACTTTGGCAGCTAAAAGCTACCGAAGTCAATGTTAGCCTATGGGGAAGGTCCCCATAGGCTTGCCTGAGATTTTTTGATCGAAGGATATTCCTTCGATCGTTGGATTAAAATCCTTCGAATCATTCGATTCAAAGGATTTAATCGTTCGATCGAAGGAATAATCCTTCGATCGCAGGATTTGCGCTAAATCGTTCGACTTCGATATTCGAAGTCGAACGATTTTAGTTCCTAGTCGAATATCGAGGGTTAATTAACCCTCGATATTCGACCCTTCATACATCTGCCCCTTAGTGTTGTAGTATTTCTGGTCAGGTGATCTCTGAGGCAAAACAGATAGAGTCACGAAATGGTGGTTCAAGGCAAGAGATGTAAAAGGGCAATATTTATGTAAATATATATTCCAGTTTGGTAAGATTCTTTAATATGTCATTCAATTTGATATAAACTATCTGTTGCTTAAGTATTCATTTTGGGGGTATAGTTTTCCTTTAAATCCTTTTTTATTTCTTCTTGATGTGTTTTACCTGGTTAGAGACTTGATATTTCTTATTCCATTATCCAATACCTGCTTTGGAATGACCTAAAAAAGGAGAGTTTTAGAAACCAGCCATCCATAACATAAAGAAAAGGGGTTGAAAACTGATCCCATACAATTGAATTCTTCTTGCCTTCTCAGTTTTCAGAGTTTGTAAAAGAAGTATTTGGCAGTTAGGTCCAAAAACCTAACAATAGATACGACTCATTTGATTTTACAATTTAATAAATGCAGTTCATTATCATCATGAATAGCAATCCAGATAGTCACTGACAGTTAGATCCAATATATCTTATAGGGGGGCTCATTTCGCCTAGAAGATGTATTAGAGCTCACTATTAAAATCACCAGACATCATGTCTCTCTACAGGTAGGATTTGTGCAAAAGGCAGTTATTTTATTAGATTTTGTTTGTACTGGAATCAGTTATTTGAGTGAGCTCTAATTCATCTGCTAGGAAAGGAAGTCCCCTTATAAGATATATTGAATCTAACTGCCAATGAATATCTGACACCCAACTCCTGCATAAAGAGAGAATGAAGAGAAACAGATGCTGAGAGAGGGATAGTGAATATAAACTTGATTGTTAGAGAAACGCTACATAATTTTTAATTGTTTGTATTTAGATAGTTTCTTATTTCAGTATGCTGAAGCTTATATTAAATTTCCATTTTCACGATAGTTCCCCTTTAACACCCAGTCCACTATCTGCACTTTGCACACTACAGATGGTAACTGCCCCTTTTAATGTTGTCCATGTACAAAAATATTGCAAACATTCCAGATTGTTAACTATCTGCTCAACTAAATATACTTATTTATAAAGATGTGGTTTCAACAAACTGGAAAAGCTGTAAAATATTGCCTAGCAAAGTATTCAAACCAGCGTTTCCATGAGCACCAGGAACATCTCATATTGTATAATATCTAATTTACTGTATTACAAACATACATATACAAATGTAAAAGCTACAAATATTATCAAACAATAGATATATAAACTAACACTGGGATGAAATAGTGTATGGCTCCAGTATGGTTTAAATCTGATTTCATGTCACACAGGGCAGCCAAAAGGAGCAATAATAAATAAACAGAAAATGATACTCCTTCCAAGAGTTCAGCAATCAACCCAACAGCTGCAGAGAATTAAAAACATACATCTGTGAATATATTTAAATACATTTGCTAGGAAAATACCAGTTCAGAGTTTGGAGGACTCATTTTTAGAGTAAATATTTCCTACAAGTCAAAAGATGTTTTTCACTACGTAATTTGTATGAATAAACTTGGTTACTAGGGAGTGCTTGCCAGTTTTAAAATGGTGAATTTAGTATAATTAAGAACAGTTAAAGACTCTACAGTCATTAGAGGTTAAGTGCTATCTACTTTTGGGTTTTATAAGATAGCAATTGGATTACCAAATATTTTTTTCTATTTAATTTAAATTAGAAGTTTTCAAACTTCCTTGGTTAAAGTTATGCGGACCAGTCCATTGCTCATAACAAACATAATGCATCACAAAGTTCATCTGAACTGTCCTTTAACTTGGGGCCAACTATCCACAACTTAACCCCCTTTAATAAATACTAATGAAATACCTCATGCATTTTGGCTTTTTGAGTGTCATGCCATTGTAAGATATCAATTAAGTTCTTGGAATTCCTTGTCAATAAAGGTAATGAGTGATTTATTTGTAGGTTGCAAATTTAGTTTGGATTTCTTTACAAATTCAGTAGTGTTTAGTCCAGTGTGATATCTTGTTTTCAAAATACACGTTCATTTTATGCTTCTGAGACAAAGTCAGACTCAGAATAGAAACATCCCTAGGGTGTAATGGAAATCTTTTAATCCATGTGTACGTTAAGGTATTCCATGGAAGGTTCCATGGAAGTTACATTTTACTGCTTTGTTGAGTGGCTCATTTAAGGTTAAGGTAAATACATACAGAGATTTTACACACATATTTGGTTGTACCATACATTCAGCGCATGTGTGTTTGAATACAACTTGGCGGTCATACTTGGGATACAGAGGATTGCCCATCACGGATGCAGGGAAAATATTACAATTAGCTCAAATGTATATGGAAAGCAAGCAAGTTTTAAAATGCACCTATTTAGAACACATTATACAAGCACACATAAATGTCTTGTGTATCCACCCTTAAAGGAGAAGGAAAGGCTAAAACTAAGTAAGCTTTATCAGAAAGGTCTATATAAATACACCAGTAAACCCTCAAAGTAATGCTTCCCTGTGTCCTTGGGCAAAAGAAACACTGCATTTCTTACCTTCTATTGTGTTCTCATGGGCTTCTGTATCAGACTTCCTGTTTTCATCTTAAACCTCCAGGGCTAGGGCTTGAGCATGCTCAGGTTGCTCCTCTCCCCCTCCCTGCTGTAATCTGAGCCCAGAGCAGGGAGAAACTCAAGCAGGAAGTAATGTCACACCAAGTGAATATGGCAGCTGCTATCCTAAACAAACAGAGAGGTTCTAGAGCTGTTTATTCAGGTATGGTAAAACATTCTACAGAATAAATATAGTGTTATAACTTGCACTATTGTGGCTAATCTACTGACTAAACTGCTTTGGTACCTTTCCTTCACCTTTAAAAAGGAGAAATAGATCACCTTCAAAGGAACACTGACAATTGTTCATTATATAGTGTGCTTAGTACAGACAAATACCAACACTGGGTATAGTTTGATCTTGTCCCCCTGTATGGCCTATGAAGACACTTGAGGGCTGTTTCTGCTACTGCATTCCCTGGTCTTTTTTCACTTTCTGAACTATCACTTGGCTATACCTGCAATTCTTCAGACCATTTCCTTGCCCAGTATATGTCTCCTTTATTTTATGAGGAGTGTCCCACAGCATATCATTATACATTCAACTAATAAGAACATATTATCAAAATAAAGGTATGGGATCCGTTATTTGGAAATTTGTTATTTAGAAAGCTCTGAATTTGTTTAAAACAAATTAAGTTAAAAAAATAAATAAAATACAAGAAGCTGAAAATAGCTCAAAAGGAAAATACTCCAGCTAAAACCTGTCAAGGTCAAGTCAATGGCAGATGTCCCTTTAACCATTGGAAGATGTTTGTAGTCTTCATAATGTTCGAGGTGCTTTCAGTGGGTTTTGCTCAAAAACTCGATTAATTCAAGTATTCAAATTTTTCACCCAGTGATTCGAGTTTTTTACATTCAAGCTGTGAGTTTATTCAAAGTATAAAAAAAACCTTACAAACCTCTAAAACTTGACCATTGATAAATAATCCCCTTAAAGTGTGGAAATCCAAATAACAGAAAAACTACTTATTCGGAAAACCCCAGGTCCCAAGCATTTTGGAAATAGATCCCATACCTGTAAATTGTTTTTCTTTGAAACAATGTCAATGCTTTATCAAAGTTGCATGGTAATGTTTTGATTTTGAATTATTATTATTATTTGATTTTTGAATTATGAAAATAGATATGGCTACTTTTTTCTACTAACATATTTCCTAGTTCACATGAGCCTATAGACTATTGTAGTTATGTGATTCTAGCTAGGCCTGACCCAAATAAAAAAAAGAATTTATTCCTTCTCTTATTTTACAAAACAAGAACCTTGTAATTTGTCTACACAAGCAATTCGTAAGAGACAAAAAAGATATAAAAGGCATACGATTATATTATTTATTATATTTATTTCCAGTGCTTACATGTATGAGTGCAAATCCTCAAATACAAAGTAGATTGTTAAAACCTGTAAATATGCACTCTTATAATTATACAAAAATAAGCACTGCTGCAAGTCTCTTTGGGGCAGATTTACTAAAGGGCGAAGTGACTAACGATGGCGAACATTCGCCAGCGTTACTGTTTTTAGGGACTTTGCAGATTTACTAACGGGCAGGCGAATTTTCACTCTGGCAAATGTTATTACTCCGCTAATTCACGAAGATGTGGATTTTACTAAACGTTAGCTCTTTCGACCGACTTGCCTTTGCCAGCTCAGACCAGGCGAAGTGCATTGGAGTGCATAGCTCTTCCTCAATATTCTTTTTTCGTGGAAAAAGTTTCTAAGTTCCAAAAAACTCTGGCGTTTTATCCTTTTTTCAGAGTGATAACCTGCAAAAGTCCTTAAATTTTTTATTGGGGTAACCGGGTTCCGCCATACATTTTCTAACATATGGAACATAAACTATACAGTGGGCTCATGTGTAGGGCATTATAACAATTCTATTTTCTTTATTAAGGTTCCCTGGACTTGTCCAATATAATATATTTGCTGCAACATATACGTCCATTCAACTTTATAATTTCCCACTGTATGCAAATTAGCCTGAGTGAACCTCTAACTAAGTTTCGCTTTGATTGCCGAAGTAATGCTAGTGAAAATTTGCCAGCGTTTGACGTCCTGGATGCAACTTTGTATTTTAGTAAATTAGCGTTGTCTGAGTGAATTTTCACCTGGCGAATTTTCGTGATGGGTGCTAAGCCATCGCTGGCGAATTTTCGCAGGTTAGTAAATTTCCCCCTTTGTCTAGCTGTTGTGCTTTTCACTTGGTGCCTCTTCTCTTACCATTTTCTTTATTTTTCAACCATTTTAGTTATTCTATATGCTGAGATTGCAGCAGCAAAATTATGTGCAAGAACCCATGCATTGCATTAGGTAACCTTGAAGATATAAGACTAAGTAAAAAGATGCAATGGACTCCCTTCTTAAATAAATTTTTGGATACGTACAGAACAGTACATAATTACTTTTAAAATATGAGATATACATTGCACATCACCAATGGAAACAGATACATTGTACAATGTTTCGGTCCTCGTGGCTCTCCTTTAGGTGAAAAAGGTCCCTGTGAGTACTAAAAATGTTGACCACTGTATCTGTTCTCTTTGGTGATGTAAGATATACAATTCGCTTGTTGAAAAACAAATTGGAGTGTGCGTCTGTGTTTATGTACTTTATCAATGATTCTGATTGCTTTTGGCTGTTTAAGTGGACAGATTGCACTTTCCTAGTACAGCTTGGAGCTTGGGGTGTTCCATTTTTTTCCTCATACATTTATCGGCCAAATATATTTATTTTATTGCTTGTACTGTGATTTAGTCATCTTACATTTGAAGTAAATTTGTTGGCATAATATAAAAAGCACTGTTTGGCCACTGTTAAAGGGCACCTGTTGGGCAAAAATATTATCCCCAATATAATAGAGCCCACTCTACGGTTGGATTATATATATTTTTTTTAAAAAATTGCCCCCCGCCTGTGCTAGGCCACCCGCATTGGGAGGGAGCTCCCGGTACGAGTGGCCATGTTGGGGCACATGAATGAGCACAATAAGCGAATGCTGCGACTTGCTCATTATATGCATGCGCATGATGTCAAACGTGCATTATAAACATGCGATATGTATGACATGGCCGCTCGCACCAGGAGCTCCCTCTTTGCTGGCGGGGGCAATTTAAAAAAACTTCTGTTACCCTCAACTAGAGTGGGGGCTCTATTACCCCACACCTTTGGTTGGGGATAATATCTTTGCCCAACAGGTGTCCTTTAAATATGCACATAACTGCTGCTCCTTGCATTTTGTTTTAAAGTTCTTTATGATGATTGGATGATTCCATTGATTCATCTCTTATTTAGAAAAACATCATTGTGTTGATGCCAAGAACAGTAGCCTTTCATACAGTCAGGAACCAGGGGTCTGGTTTTACTATGGGAAGCCACTAATCCTAAAGGGTTCAGAGCAATCCAAGGAAGAAGCAGCAACTGGAGTACAGACACAACTAGTACTAGCAAACATTAGCACACTTTATCAAAGGCAAGATAGCAGATAAGGCCAGTTACAGGGACTGGAATAAGCAATGCAGCCAGCCACACAAGAGTTTAGCAAGTTCCAATGAGTCATGGTAGGGTCATGAAACAAGCCAAAGTCAAAGGTAGGGTCCAAGGGTGACAGTGGATCTTAAATATTACATTTTAAGTCATATGGTGGCAAGCTAGCATCACTCCTGGCCTGTAATCTGGACATGGTCTAATTTCCTTACAACTGGAGTCAGACTTAAAGCTACACGAAAAAACATGTTTTGTTTAAATGGCCTAAGTGCTTTTCATCAGAAGCTTTGGTGCCTTATTTGTTATATTTCCCCACGCACACTTTCCTATCACACAGGTGGCTTATCGGATTTGGCAGAATGCCTCGGTAACTAGCAGAAATAAATAGGAAGTAGCTAAAGCAGGGTGCCTCCCAAAGAAACTTAGTTAACCCCTTAATCCTGTTCTTAAACTTCTCCTCAGAGGACAAACATGGAGTGTGCCTGACCTTATTGTTTCTGCTGGATTGTTTAAATGAAATTCCTACCTTTAAAGATAAGCAAGAATGAATGGTGGAGACAAGCACCCCCAAAGTATTCTGACTGTTCAAAGTTAACTGCCGACTGGTAACTGCACAGTTGAAAATTGGACCTATCTCAGCAAATTAACTTTTCTGTAACACGTGACTAACACGAATATGTATGTGTTCTAATTGTGGTTCATGTACCATGCCTTATTGGACACTTGTATACGTTTGGGACTTTTGTCAGTACAGATTCTATAAAATACATTATGTATAACTTGATTTTCCAGTATTTGTCTAATAAATTTAGTAAAAACTGAAATTGTACTATTCCTCTTGCTTTCTCTTACCTAGCTCCTATAATTTTGTTACTAACTTAGCTTTTAGTTTCAGTTCCTTATTGTTCTCTGCCTAGCATAACAACAACACAGTGTTGTTAAGTGGTCATTAATAGGAATCTCAAGACCCCCCCTCCCCATACAAATTTGCCTCTATGGAGAGAATCCATAACACTATGATACCATGGCAATACAATGCACTAAGCGCAGCTAAGTAGAATGTGCTTCTAATCAAAAATATCAACACACACACTTATATATGCAGGTACTCTGAAATGGGATCAGCTTGAAGTATTCTATCACAGATTCTGAAATCTTTAGATACCAACAAATACAGTATGTAACATTATCGAATCAATCTATAATGAATCATACACACAACTGAATCACTGTATGATTTAGATGCTACATGGTCCCTGTTTGGCACCATAAAATATGGTCCAGTGGTATGGTCCTACAATGTTTGGCTTATGAACTAGGAAATAAAACATACATAATTTTTAAAAAATCAACAATTCAAAAAATTAGTTGATAGCTACTTAGATACTCAATGTATTCCTGTATCAACTTGAATGTACTTTTTTTTTGCTGTTGCCTATGTCAACACTATGTCTACATTCACAGGCTGCAAGGGCACACATAGTGAAATGCTCTCCCTCTGTCAATCATTCAAGAGATATGAGGAAGACGGCTGTGCTTTGCCAACAGCTACTGAAAGAAGGAAACTGATTTAGGGAGAAAAAAAAAAGATTAAGACTTGGTAAGTAATCTAGGTCATGCTATCATTGGGTGGAGTTCTCAGTAACTGTAGGATGATGATTGACAGGATGGAATCCATATCTTTAATAAAATAGGGAAACGAGAGTTTAAAGGCAATTAAGCAAGTCTGTTAAACTAGTTAAGGCCTTGATTATTTACTAGATAGGGAAAACCAATAGGCAGGTCAATGATCTGAATGAAGAAGACCATAAGTAAGCCAAAGTTCTAGAACAGGTGGCAGATAACAGGCCAGACTGCATATAGATGAAAATCAATTAATGAACCCAGAAAAAGAACTGAATAAATGCTAAATAACTTAAGAACCAAGAGCAGGGAATGGGTAGGGGCATGAACCCTTGGTTGATGGATGGACAGTAGTTGGGCTTAACAAGGTTGCAGCTTGATGTAAACGGAGGTAGCAAATGTAGAAGAGACACTTTCTACAACTATTTGCAAATATAAGCCTACAAGGCCTCCTGTTCATGAGCCAAGAAGTTCATTAAAGTCCACATTTTTAGGCAGGGTAGGTTCTGTCAAGAGTACTCTAAACAATGACAATTTTAAGAAACACAGTTTAATCATATCCTGCCTTTTAGCTCTTTGTTCACAGAAAAGGGCACTGTTATTAAATTATATTAATGAGCCAACTTACTTCTGCACTGTTTTCAGAGGGCCACAAAAACCTCAGATGTTCCTGTAATATTGTGATAAACACTGGGTAATACATATGCTGGCAAATGTTGTAGATGTGCAGCTATAAAAAATGCAAAGAGCTGTCTTTGCTAAGGACAGTAAGAACATCCCTGTTCTGTTGGTCATGTCCAATGACATTATACTCTATCCCAATGACATCATAATCCATCAGGTCACACCACATTCTAGCTTCTTTTAATCCGATTTTAAACAACAGATTTTGAGACTAATCAGCAGTTTGTGACCAACCTACCAAAGGGACAATGGCTACTAAGGAGAGGCTAAAGGTGGCCATAGATGAACTGATAAGTTACACTCACCGACAGAGAGTGTATGAGGGAACATACAACTGTTCCAAGCGGTCATGCAAAAAACACGAACAGTCAGAACAGTAGAAAGTCAAGAGGAGCTGTGGTTCTGTTGCTTAAACATGCACTGGCTGACATGGTGCATCAGCAGATGATATTTATAGTACATGGATATTGGTTGGAACTTGGGATCAGCAGACCACCATACAAGCACAAATACTTATACACAATGCTTATCTGTGCATGTACAGCCACCTTAAAACATTACATTAATGTTGCTGGGACCACACAACCAGCAAAGCAAGTGCTTTGTAAGCAACACAAAACACAGATATTGGCTTGCCATAGATGCCTGTGAGCATAAGGCTATAGGGGCCCCTGATAAAAAAAAGCATAGCTGTCCAGACCTCACAATTCACTTTGCCTCCTACAGGAATACCAGCTTGCTCCTTCCCCCAAAGTTAGCAATAGTTTGAACTGGTTCTCTATGTTTGTCATTATCTAATCAGTATAATAATTAGATGTTATCTTTATATCCCGTAAACTAGCAACATACAGTATATTTAGTCTAAACATAAAATGCTCATAGCAATGGCAATAATTTATTGTACAGTATATCTCTACTTACATATAACAACAACGTTCTGCATCTAACAACCATGCGGAGAAATCTCCCTGTGTCTGCATTATTATTTCTTCCTGACCTAGATTTTGTTGACAGGATAACAAAACAGCTAAAAATGCACATCCCAAATCAAACTTTGATTATTTCTGTATTTTGCTGGGGCATTCTTTTTTTAATAGCGGAGCAATGCCAAACCAAAAACAGAGTACAAATACAAACTATTTGGCTTCTGACTGATCTATTTATATAAAAACAATCATAAATATGTCAATTAGAAGCCAAGTAATAAAGGAAAGTGCATTGCATTCCTTCTCTGCAAATATTACAGAAGACATAGAGCTAAAATAGTTTTAAAAAAACATAATGCGAAAACAGTCTTTTGCCAGAACTAAACACATAGCAACTCCTTCAGATTCATGTGGGTTTTGTTTACATTGCCAGACGTTCCTACAATTGTTAAGAAGATAGTGTGTGGGTGGGTGTGCAAGAACATAGTATTGCCCGCTGATGATAAAAAGGGCAATCAGTTTAGCAGGCATCTTATGAAATGTACAGAGAATGCTGCTGTAGAAATAAGTGCATGCAAATTGAATAATGGTATATCATAGATGGCAGATTCATAGTTGAAATTCAGTGTAAAATCTCACATTTTTCATGCGATGCTATGATAACAGAAAAGAACAGTTGCTTGTGTGAACATAGCCACAATATGTTATATTCATTTTGGAGCATTTAATATCTAATCGAAAGGTACGAATTCCTTGGCAAAGTTAAAGAAGACTTTTCGACAAGGAAAAGCAACACGCCTGTATAATGCTGTCTACGGTGGGGAGCCTTGAAAGTGATGCCGATGCTTGTAAACTAAATGCTGCAAATTGCGGTGCAATCTGGCCATCCACACAGTTGCTCTTATATTTGAATTTGTCCCATCTATGAGAGGGGATTTGGGCATTGGTTAATTTCCAACTTTGTACAATTTACCAGTTGGATTCCACACCTCCTTATAGTTGCAGTTATAACCCCAATACACCATTCAATAAAAATTAGAGTTGGCTGGGGTAGAGCTAAATGTCCAGCCAGTTTGTTAGACTAAATGGAGTCTGATAGGACTGTAGTATTGTCTAGAGACTGTGACACCCTACCCAGTACAGAAGGACCAAGGGCAGAATGGTTGAAATTAACCAAATGTCCATTAAAAAACGTGGATATACTTTGCCATATGTAAACAGTTTATAGTCTCAATGACAGAAAAAAAGATGATCCTTGTAACCAGATAGAATTTTGAATTCGTAGCTGCAAAAGGTCATGCAAAATGCCCTGAAAATGAATAAGTAAGCAGAAGTTGCTTTACTTTATATACAAAATACTATAAATGGTTTTTTTTGGAAGCTTCCCATTTAAGCCTATTTTTATCACATTGGAAAATATGCAACATCTAAGGGGTGTGGATTAAACTTTTTAATGTTGGAGCAGAGACTAAAGGAAATAAAATGCTATATTTTTCACCTAAAGAATGTACCTGAAGGAGAGTGAGCGTAAACTTTCCTTGCAAGCCTGAGTAGGAAGCACAAGGATACTAACTGGTACAATTGATTGGTTCACTGAAAGTTTTGGGAAGTTGCCTTGTGTATACTGTGTCGTGTACAAGAAACATTTGTTGGATTAACAAAATAACACTTGTAGATTACACTCTAGGGGTATAACTACACAGGCGATTTTACCTGCGATACCTTCCATTGCTATGCGATGAGACTAATCGCAGGCATCAAGTTGGATGAGCAATTTAGGTTAGAGTAGGTACCTGATTAAAGAATCTACCTTGATGTGATACTTCCACAAACACATCTAATGCAGAGGCTAAATTATGCCTAACTCCAAGAACACAGAAAGTAAAGCAACAATATCAAATGTAGAAGCTTTTACTCTTGTGAACTGCAGCTGCTCGACAACAGTCAAATGCTATTTGGACTCCTGGGAACTCCACGAATATCTACACTTGGAACAAGAATGTATAATCTTATCCTATTTAAAATATGTAGCCATGCTAATTATGGATTAGCTATACATACTGCATATTACATATTGCAAAATATGTAGAAAATAACATATTGTCAGTATTTTATAATGGGAAAGAATAAAAACTGAAGTAATTATAGCACAGGTAGCTGTTATTCAGAATGCTCAGGAACTGGAGTAACAGATAACAGATATTATGGTAATTTGGATCTTCATACCTTAAGTTTACTAGAAAACTTGTAAATATTAAATAAACCCAATAGGCAGGTTTTCCTTAAAATAAGGAATAATTATATCTTAGTTTGGATCAAGTACAAGGTACTGTTTTATTATGACTGAAAAAAGGATATAATTTTAAAAATATTGATTATTTGGATAAAATGAAGTCTATAGGAGGTGGCTTTTCTGTAATTGGAGCTTTCTGGATAACGGATTTTCGTATAACGGTTTCCATACCTGTACACAAATGTGCCCAGAGATACCATGGAGATATTGCAAGGGTTCTGTATAGGATGCTTGAAACTTCCAGCAATAACATTCAATGCCAAAACATAAGAGACATAAATCCAGCGCCGATTCTGACTAAGGAGCCGCCTGAGGCAGCTCCTGCAATGCCGCCCCCCCCCTCACCAGCTTACTTGTCGGGAGGGGAGGCAGAAACACTATTGCGGAGAGCGCAATTGCGCTCTCTCGCAATAGTACAGCCGAATTTCCGGTTCAAAAACCAGAAATTCGGCTCCAACATCATGCAGGCTATTAACATTTTCAAATGGTTCAAGGGACTTCTGCCATTAACTTCTACATGACCTTGACAGGTTTTAGATGGTGTATTTTCAGATTTGAGCTATTTCCAGGGTTGGGGTATAATAAATCTTGAAAAAAAATTAACCCGAATGTGAGTTTTGACCAAAAAAATCAACTAGAATTTTCATGGAAAACACAACTTTGGTCAAAACTCACATTCGGGTTAAATCTTTTTTCGAGATTTATAATACCCCAACCCTGGAAATAGCTAAAATCCGAAAATACACCATCTAAAATTTGTCAAGGTCATGTAGAAGTTAATGGCAGAAGTCCCTTGAACCATTTGAAAATGTTAATAGCCTGCATGATGTTGGAGTTTTTGTTTTTTTTTTGGGAAGGTTTTGCCCGAAAACTTGAATTATGTAAGTGATTCAAGTTTTTCCAGTGGAAAACTTGACTCATACGAGTTTTCGGGTTTCACAACTGCATTCAAGTTTTTTTCTTAAATAAGAAGCCATTCTAGTTGTGAGTTCATTCGAGTTCATTCAAGGTATAAAAAAACTCAATATTAAACCTTTGATAAATAACCCCCTAAATCTATATATGGAAAACATGGTAGCGCACCTGGAACACTCAATGCTTACATTAATGGACCCCTTGGATTTCATACACTGAGCAATTGCAATTTATATCTGCACCTATTAATGATGCCCCTAGAATTTTGACCTTTATTTTTTCCTCTTCATTCCTTTTGTCCCATTCTTATTTGTTATTTCATCTATCCCTCTACAACAGTACCTTTCATTTGCAATGTAATGTTGTGAAAGAATGCAAATGTAAAAAAAATCTTTACAAAAATAAAGTAAAAAATCCAACAAGTTTTTACCTTTATCAGTACCCCCCTGTAGAGTATTGTTTTTTCAAATACTTGTACCCTCATACCTGCTATGTCATATTATCATTGACACAAGTGAACATTATATAAGTATAGATATTGCATCATTATTACCTTTGGATTCTTTACTATTAACTTATTTTGTACCAGATCTAGTTAACCCAAACGCCAGTAGCAATTTATTCTGATATTATAAGATTTATCACAAGCATGAATAAATTAATTTGGATCTTAACTGTAGCTCTATTTCTCTCAATATAAACAGTAGTTTCTGTTTTTAATCATTGTATTAAGGATTTATGTGCTGAGTCTTAGGTAAGTGATTATAATCACTGGGATTGGCAAATTGGCACCCCCAGTAATTATGCCTTTCCTTGTCTTTTAAATGAGTTTACTGTGAGAATAGCATTAGAGTTACTGCTATAGGGATGCATCAAATCCTTAATTTGTAGATGCAGCAGATTACAGAATGCTCCCTTATCTCTTTAAATGTAAATGCATAAGGTTAGATTGGTTGGCAAACATTGAAGCAAGAGATATTTTAAAAATATGCTTACAAATTATTAAAGACAGATGTTTATAAAATAGCCAGTGAGGTGAAGTAGTGAAAAAAATTGTCAAACAGACCCCAATGCAGTATATTGGTCAATAAGTAAAAGTAAATATATATATATATATATATATATATATATATATATATATATATATATATATATATGAAAAAGTATACACAGGGAAGACAAATCACTACGGCGGGAAATGATAAAGTTACATGGATGTATATGCTGCAGCAAATACATTACATTACACAAGTCCAGGGGACCTTATTAAATAAAATAGAGTTGTTATAATGCCCTACACATGAGCCCACTGTATAGTTTATGTTCCATATGTTAGAAAATGGAGGGGGGTACTCGGTTACCCCAAAAAAATTTACGTTCTACTGCGCATGCGTGAGAAGACCAGGAAGCAGGAAGAGGCTTGCTCTGTGGTGCTCTCTAGAAGAACCCCGGGCCAGTGCAGATTTCTGCTGATATAATCACTTGGGGTGTCTAACTTTTGTAATTTGCCTTCAAGTTTTTTACTCCTTTAAAGTTCAAGTTGTGTTTTCCATGAAAATTCTAGTTGATTTTTTTGGTCATTATTTATTTATCATTATTTATTAAAGTTGGAGGAATATTACAGGTATAAACAAAGTAAGCATTTTATTCATTCCCTGATCACTTACAGGTCAGGATTTTAGCTTGTTCCCCTTTGTGACAAAGTTTGTGAAGTTGCCTGGTGGGAAACTAAGGGGTGCTGGGAAGTGTGTTCTTTCAGAAGCCAGATGATATTTGGTTTTATCACCTATCAAAAGAATAAAAACTTGATGGATTTTTCAAGGAATTTCTCAAGTACTGTAATTTTGTCGTAATTAATAATATAATAATTTCCAAACGGCAGGTAAAATTGCTACTGGTATTTTAAGATATAATTAACTTTCTCATATGCATTAATAAGCTTGTTTTGGATCTTAATCATAGATTCGTATTATCTCTATATAAACAGTAGTTTCTCAATCAGTTTATTAAGAAGTTATGAGCTGAGATTAAAAGCCACCATTCTTTTACTTTCTGTCATTTAATGTGAGGGGAGATCAGGACTAGAAATTCATATAACCTTGTTAAATCAGTAGATGAAATACGGTTGATACAGAAGACTAGAGTTCCAAAACTTTGGATGGGCTGGAAATAGATTCAGGTTTTGCAAGCAGAAGTGGTCATTTAAAGGGTAACATTCAAAGCTGAAAAAGGAGAAAAGGCACAGGATACACAGCAGATAATAGATAAAAATATAGTATACAATGGGATTCTTCAGAACTTATCTTTTATCTACTGTCTATCCTGTACTTGAATAGCTACACAACAGTTTATTTACATAAACTATTATAGAGTTTATGAAGCAAAAATAGTAGTTCTACCAGTGCAGGGTAACAGTTCATTATATTGTAATTCCATTAATACACTTTAATTTTTTTTTTTTTAGTGTTGCTGTTCCTGTAAGGTATAATTTACTTTCTTGTGTGGATTATTGCATTCATTTGGATATTAGTTTTAGACTTATAGTCATATAAATAGTTCCAATTTCTAATCATTATCTTAAGGTTGTATGACCTTAGATTATAAAACTGCACAAAAAAAGGCACTCAGCATGGTTCTGGGCTGTACAGAGATAGCAGCACCTTAATTAATCCCTAATAACCCTTTCATCTTAATATTGCCACTCAGTTTCTTGAGAACTTCTTTAAAAAAGTGCATATTTCACAACATATTAACATTTAAGGTTACTGTTAAAATTCCCCTTTGCCATAATTCGTTTTAATAATTGTAAAAAGGCTCCTCCCTAAATAACTGTTGTTGCCAGCAGCCCTATGACAACTGTAGTGCAAACAAAAATAAATATTCCCTCTGCTAAAGGCCACTTTATTTGGAATACAGCCCTGCTATATTTGGCATTATTTCCCAGGAACTGCTTTTCCCCTGATATCTATTAATATCTTACAGAAACCAAGCCTTTTTTTCAAGGTTTTTAGGTATCACAAATGAATCTAACAAAATACATTTACTATATGTTCAAAATGCACAACCTATATACACAGTAAAATGTTTTTAAAATAGTCTGTTTAAAATTTCGGGAACCTTTAAATGCTGGGGAGTAAAATCGAGGTTTGAGTTTACTATGCTGCTTGACAAAGCATTGCAGCTTGACAACTTTTGCAATACTATAGCTCTCTGGCCAGTCAGATGCAGAATAATGCATATGGATAGTATTTTACACAGCTTAATTTCATGAAAACCAACGTACAGAAAACAAATAGTAATGTTTATGGAAATTTTAAATAATTACTTATGGTGAGAATTAGCAGCTAAGAAATTAAATGTACAGATTATAAGAAGAAAGAGAATTTAAGGAAAACAAGGGGAATCTTTTTGCACCAGAGTAATACCCTAAAACCTGTCCAGTTATCAGCTCTTTCACATGTATTGTCCAGTTATCAGCTCTTTCACATGTACATGACATAAAACAATGCCACACAGAGTTTATAGAGGTTTGGAGCATGCTGGGTCATAAAAATCTCTTGGAAGGCCACATTTGGCCTGCAGGTCTCTAGTTGAACATCCTTTGTCCTAATCTTTTTATAAAGTTTAAAAATACCTAATTGCACCAGAAATATTTTAATATTAAATAACATCCAGGTTAGTTTAACTGCCTGTATGAATGCTCCCAAAATAAGGGTAGTGGTTCACCAGGAACTCTTTACATGCTTATGTTGCTTTCCAAATTTTTACTTTTGAATATGGCTCATAGGTAAATAAGGTTTGAGACCTCAGGTCTATGGCAACTTTCTGCAGCCAGAATCTACTGACAGCCAGTCCGGCCTGGGTCCCTTGATCTACTGTCTACTTGAGAGCTGGCTACAATATGGTTGATATCAGCACTTCCTTAAAAATTAAATATATACAATCTTCTGTGATTTGGGCTTCAAGAGATTATCAGGCCTGGATTTGTGGAGAGGCCATCAAGGCCAGGGCCTAGGGCAGAAGAATTTTAGGGGGCGGCATGCTGCCCAACCACAATCACATTGGTTCAGAAACACTGGGATGAGCAGGAGATGCGATAAGTTTTTTAAATCTCCCGTGTGCCAATCCCCATTGCTCCGGTACCAATAATGAAAATTTGAGCGAATGAAAGAGAGGGATTGGGGGTGACGAACGACAGCGGGCCTAGGGGTGCCCTCTATGTAAATCCAGCCCTGGAGATTATGTAAAATGTTAATGGTCATGGTAGCACTTCCCTTCATATGCCCCTGAGACTTGAACACCCCAAAGAGCAGCTATTGTGTCTACTGCTAAAAAGGAGTAAAATTAATTAAATACAGATGCAGATTATTAACAGATGAAGATTTGTTTTACCTAAAATATCCCCAAACTAATATTTGCTTGTCGTCTATATACTAAGATGTTTAAATAGCCAATTATTTGTTGATATGTTGCACAAGGACTTCAGCTTCCAGAATGTATAGCCTGTAGTATGGTAAAACCAAAAAACAAGAGGCCTCAGCATCATCCTCCTCAAACGCGAAGCACTACTTTCTACATTAGCAGGTGCTCTCTTGCCCCTCTCTCTCTCTCCAGCCCTAAATACTGTATAGCAGAAAAGAGAACTCATTTTGTTTTGGCCTTCAACCATTCAACAATTCTATAGTGTAGCGGAACTAAAATAAACTCCATAAAGGATGCCTTTCCAGTAACTCCTGCCTGGAAGGAATGGATATGCAACTACATACCGCGAACGTAAAGCACTCCGCGCGTCCTCTGCGTGCTCGCCCCCGTCTTTTCCTCAGATCTGGGATAACAGGAAGCGCGCCTTGGGAAACTACCAAGGCGAGACAGAACTCGGTCGCTCAAAGACCCTCCAATAAACTACAGCGGGGGCGCGCCTGTACGGCTGTGAGTTGCTGATTGGTCAGTCCGCGGAGAGAACGCGCTGAGCTCGCCCTCGGTGTGCTGTGAGTTATTTGGGAAAAGAGAGTAGGAGGAAGGAGACGACGACTGGTGGGGAGGCTGTGGGAGGAGAAGTGATGGTGGTTCGGCAGAGTGTAGTTGAAGCGAGTCTGATTCATAGTGATTTCTGTCGTCTATTACGTGTTCGCTTGGCTTTCCCACTGGGTGGAGGAGGTCCTTTTCCCGGCGAGTAGACGTGGCCGAGGGAGAGTGGAAGTTCAGGTACTTGTGCAAACTTTTCCCCGCGGACTGGGGCTGAGAGCAGTGGAGTGAGGAGGAGGCGTGTGGTGCTGCTGAGCTCTTTGTGCCTGAGAGGAGGCAGGGTGCCAGCAGGCAGCACTCACTAACTACATTCTTTGTCCAAGGAGGGAATGAGGGAGGGCAAGGAACAAACTCCATCTCCGCACTGGTGAGCTTCGTATTTCTCTCATATCATTTTATCATTTATTTGGAGCTCTCTTGGATAGGTGCCTGTAGTCAGTAACATTATTTATTAAGAGCGAGCTTGTAACTGCTGCACTGTCGCCCAGCAACTGGGGCTGTCACCTGCTGCTTATGCTTTTTATAAACTCTCAGGGTGGGTTGTACCTGTCCCTACAGCAGGGAGCTCCAACATGTGGCCCTCCAACTGCTGACAAATTGCTCCCGCAATCCACTGCCACTTCTTTTATATATGCTGGAGGGCTGCACATGTGGCATTCTTATGTCATACAATACATATTTTTAACAACCGCCCAACCTAACACTAGTTGTTAATATAAAGTGTCTATTGCACTTGTACTATGCATCAGGTGTACAATCCACAGAGTAAATCATTAACAAGTAATTACACCACAAGGGGAATGTGCAGTCAAAAGGAATAGTTATTTGGATTGTGTTTGCCTTTATAGTAGCCATTGATAGTGTAGTTAATGTGCTGGGTCACCAGGAGATCGAATAACTTGTCCAGGGTCACAGAGAGAGAACCTAGTATTTGAACCGGGGTCTCCAGTGTTGGAGAGTGAGCTGCATTCAGACTCTGTGCTTAGCAGATCTGAGCACAAGATGTACAATCATAACTATGGTTTTAGTCTTGAAAGCGTAGTTCTAGTATGAAAAGCCCAGCCCTTTTTAAGGTGCCACTTATCAGCTTTGATGTCTAAACATGCTTTTATGTTGAACTATTTTTAGTAAATAGCAAGTGATGTCGTGATCATTATTTTGAACGACCGTTGTGGGTAGCACAGTGTTAAATTGTTTCTGCTTCTTCTGAATGTCACGCAGCACATGAACTAATATGTGCACAAAGTCAAGTTCTTAATTTCATACAAAAACAAGCCTTGGCAATTCTGCTCTTCTGCGTGAGCACAGGTGCCTGCATTCATTGGCGCCCTGGCTCATTGAGGGCATTAATGGGTGATTTCAGGGGTGCTGGGGGCAAAGCCTAGTAACGTGCATTATTGTTTCTAGGCCTCTTAAAAGTGGTTTCATGTTTCCAGGTGTAATTTAAATTTTTATGTGCCACAGGAAAGAAAATGTACTTAATCCTTATTCCCAGAATAATGTGCTTTTTATCTGTCTTGGGTTCATCATTATATGAACATCCCATTTTTGTGTGTGGCACACAAAAATATATTCTAGTATTATATAAAGCCTAAACACGCCCCACACATTTTTGAGAAAACTATGTGTAACTGTAGAATAGAAGGCAGACACTCAATGAGCAACTCCAAACCAGGCTCATAAGAACAAAGCAATAATATCTAAAAGTTCCTTTCTTGATTCATTCTTGCACAAGAACATATTCGTATTGGAAGCATGAAATGTGTACTTGTCTTTTTTTATGTGCTTAGTTTGGAGTCGTTCATTCAATGTATGTCTTCTGTTTGATGGTTTCATCTGCACCCCTTGCTGAAGGCTCAGTGTTGTGCACCAGGCCCTCTGATCGCTGTGGTGAGTTACAACATTGCAGTGTTCTCCACAGCATAACTTTTCCACCCATGATGGGTGGAAAAGTAGCTGTGGGGGGGGGGGGCTGCACCACCCCCTGCCCCAGGTTCACTTCACATAAGAAAAAGTTTTTCTAGGTGCTGTTCATGCAGAAGTTCACAGTCCTACCAAGGCCTGTAAACGGTTTTCTATTACAGCAGGTGAGGCTGGGGTACGATTTATGGGGGCATCAGGAAATGGAATGTTTTAGTGTAGAATTGTCTAGTTTAACCTTTTTTTTTCATTTTTATAATTGAATAGTATTAAATGTCTTCAATGCCAGGTCTACTCATGTCTAAAGCATATATGCAGCTGGGTATGAGATCATAGAAAGTATTTAATTACCTTATATGTTTTAATTCCTTTCTTTTGGCAGATGGCATTTATGTGGCAATGATATTACTCAGACAGCTGAACGTGGAGGGGGTGATTAATTTCTTAGGATTTCCCACAAAAGCAAGAGAGCATATCTTTATTTGATTGAAGCCGCCCATGTAAAGTTGTAGTGACTTTCAAAGTTTCTTCCTGGAAGTATCTTTTAAAAGAAGAAAAAATGTTAAAAACAGAAGGGAAAGGGGATAGGACCCTGAGAAGTGCTTCACCACACAGAAATGCATATAAGTCTGATTTTCATACCATTAAGTGTTCATTTGATGGTGGAAAGCCAGAGATTTCACCAAAGCCAATGTCTTTGAAGTTTAACACAAATGGAGCACCTGCTGACATTACCCGAGGGCGGGCCTCGTATGGTAATCGGGTCCACAAGATCAAGAATATGTTTATGCAGATGAGCTCATCACCAAATGAAGTGCAACCTGAACCTAAACTAATTAAGGCTGATTTTTCATCCCTTCCAACCCATGCATCTGTTGTAAGTGTTCAAAAAAATAATGCTTTTAATGCAAGTGGTGATCTTCCATCTCCTGAAAAGGTGATCAGGACAGGGGAGGAAGTGGACTTGGACAAAGTAGCTTTAGCAGAAAAGTTTTCTGAAACTAGGAAACTGTTTGAAAGAAGCGTTAATCGCCAAAACACTTCTGACAGGTCTTCCCCAACTAAGGAAGAAAAGTTAATCAGCCAGCAACGGCAAGGGTCACTGGACTCTGAAAGTCCCACTTCTGATCAGAGCCAGTCTAGCTCATGCTCCAAAATGACTAAGGTTACATCTCCTTCATTTAAGAGTAAAGACACAGAAGAAGCTTCCAATTACTCAAGTCAACGATCAAATTCATCAACATCCTCATCTCTTAACGCAGGGCCTATATCAAGGAGACTGGAAAGTTTTCTTTTAGATAGTGATGGGGAAGAATCTAGGGACTTCATAAACAATGAACAGCATTCGGAAGTGTTTTGCAGCCCTAGCTTAGAACCTTTGGAAAATGTGCCACAAGTGACTGAAAAAGATATTCATATTTGTTTTGGCCATGAACATACTAGTCCTTCTTCGATCCAAAACTTGGGGAAAAAACTGGATATAGATGAGGAGGTACAAAAAATAAGTAGTGTAATTCAGGATGACCAAGTCTTCATTCCAAGTAACAGTATATTATCAAACCAGACTGCAAATGATTCTTTGGTCCCTGCAACTGAAAAACCAGTGGCGGGAATGGTAAGGGCAGAGTTGGTAGTTTTACAAAATGAGTCTTCAGAGAGTGACGATGAGGAACAGATTAAAGATGATGTATTTGACGATATAAAACCTCTTGATGTGGAATCATCTGATACGATTCAAAGCGTGGACCGCGTGGTTAATCAGAACAATGAGGAATTGTTTGAAAAGGCTGCAGTGCCTCAACAGGAAAATATAAAACCAACAGAGGACATAGATGATGAAGACAGTGACGAAGAAAATGAACGTGAGTTTGATGAGCAAGTTGAAAAGAACAAAATCATGTTTGGATATTCTAATCGTGCTTTTGGGATCGAAAATGCAGCTTTTGATGGTGACAGGGAAACAGAAGTAGAGGACCAAGCTGTTGACTTCAAAGAAGTGTTGACCACTGAATATGAGAATTATGGATTTGGTAGTGACTATGAAGAAATGCCGGGACTCTCTGCAGAGGAAGACCTAGTACCTTCTCGTAAGGTCAAGTTCTCTACAGCTCCAATTAAGGTATGAGAAGTTCAGTATTGTTGAAAACTTCTGTTATGTGAACCAACTTGGGCCAGACTTAAATAATAAAATTCTTCCTAAGGGATCTCCACCTAAAAATTGTAACATTTTTCTTTCTTAATGAAAGAAAAATAATTCTGTGACATACATTTCCAATTATTCTAAATTTAATTTGTAAATGAAATGGCAGCTGGAATGAGTTTCTATCTGCACTTTGCTATTTTCTTCTCAGTTAGCCAGACTGGAGTCCTTCCACTTGACTGTTCCTCCTTAGTTGAGGACAATCTTCTCTTTTAAGGAGGCCATCTGTGTCTGCATGTAGGCCAAACTGTCAGATACCATGTGAGGGACCATACTATATATGTTATGGCCACTTTTTTGTTTTGGGAGAGTCAGACAAGCAAAAAATGTATCAAGTAGAAGTTGCTGTGAGCTTGGTAACGGAGACAAGTAACCATAATTGTCACTCTGGGATCTCCACAACATCCCTGACTTTTCATTGTGGGTCTAACTAACAGATTTTACCAGCCTTTAATTAAATTGAAGAACGCATCATATTCTGCTTTTTTTCTTGCAGTTTTAGAAGAAGGGCCTTAAGTTTACTAACGATTTACTAAAATTACGTTTTAGTAAAGTTTATTTTATTCTAAATTATTCTTAATTATTCTAAAGTTAATTTGTAAATGAAATGGCAACTGGAATCTATCGGCACTTTGCTATTTCTTCTCAGTTAGCCAGACTACAGCAGCAATGTATCAGAAATCAAAAAAGGCTCACAATGCCCCATTCTATTATTCACCTTCATAGATCTTTTATTTACAGAACATGTGAGACATTGTGTTTTTGCTGGAGGAGACCTGACTGACTACAGATTCAGTGTTGCAATGGTTTAATGGGGTGGTTCATCTTCAGGTTAACTTTTAGTATCTAATAGAATGGCTATTGGTGCATTATCTATTCAAAATGCGCTTTCTAAGTGTGTTCGTTTTTTGTTTATTGCATAAGGATTTTCCTTCCATAATAGAAACTGTTTGGAATCATGGAAAGATATCTAGAGTGAAGAGGCAACAAATTAGAAGTTTTTGTACTGGATGGCATTTGATTTCTACAAATCTTTTAGACAGTTTGATGTACAACACCCTGTGGCTTTTTAGAGCAAAAATGTACACTATATAAGATTTTGCCTAATGCAAGAAAGTATCTAGTATAGTTAAATCTAAAAAAACAACTGGACTTGCTGAATAATCAATGAAGATGTTTCACTACTCATCCGAGCAGTTTCTTCAGTTCAACTGACTTGTGTGGGAAGTTCTCGGCATATAAACTCTTCCACTAATCCAATCACAATGGCACATTGTCGATTCTGTGTAGTTACTGTGATAGGATTATCCAATGTGTCATGCAACCCATTCATTGATTACTCAGCAAGTCCAGTTGTTCTTAGATTTACCTATACTAGATATACCATGACCTGGATGAATGAAAATCTTCATAGTCAATGAAAGAAAGTCTTAATCTGAGCAACAATCATTAATGATTTCCTGTAGTTTTAAAGGGCACTTGTCACTTCTCATAATATTCACAATATGAATAGTTGTATTAATCCTTAATGTAAATATGCAGATAACTGAAATTGTTAGCATAAATTAAACAGATGGTTTATTTTCATAGAGAAGATTGCTGTGACATTTCCCACAACCAGCCTTATTATGCCTCTTAAGATGGAGCACACATGCCAGCCTGTCTTGTATTTCTCCAGAATGACCTTCCTTCTCTGAACCTTTCTGGGCAATATGCAGGGTACCATTGTGCCTCCATTGTACTGAAGGTTTGAAGAAGGAGAACTAAACTGGATTAAGGTAGAAGGTTTGTGAAAATTACATTGGGTGACAGTCTGAAAGGGGTTGTTCACTTTTGAACTAACTTTTAAGTATGACTAAGAGAGTCATATTCTGAGACAAGCAGTTGGTTTTTATTATTTTTCTTTTTTGAGTTATTTAGCTTTTTATTCAGCAGCTTTTCAGTTTGCAATCTAAGCAATCTGGTTGCTAGGGTCCAAAATACTCTAGCAACCATGCATTGATTTGAATAAGAGACTGGAAAATGAATAGGAGAGTGTCTGAATAGAAAGATGAGTAATAAAAAGTAGCAATAACTATACATTTGCCACCACACAAAACATTTGTTTTTAGATGGGGTCAGTGACCCCCCTTTTTGAAAGAGCGAAAGAGTCAGAAGAAAAGGGCAAATAATTAAAAACTATACAAAACAAAGAATGAAGTTCATTTGAAAAGAGACTTAAAATTGGCCATTCTGTAACATATTAAAAAGTTAACTTAAAGGGGTGGTTCACCTTTAAGGTAACTTTTATTATGTTACAGAATGACCAATTCTAAGCAACTTTTCAATTGGTTTTCATTATTTTTTATAGTTTTGTCTTTTTCTTCTGATTCTTTGCAGCTTTCAAATGGCGTCACTGTCCCCTTCTAAAAAACAAATGTTCTGTAAGGCTACAAATGTATTGTTATTGCTACTGTTATTAATGATCCTTCTATTCAGACTCTCCTATTCATATTCCAGTCTCTTATTCAAATCAATGCATGGTTGCTAGGGTAATTTGGGCCCTAGTTACCAGATTGCTTAAAATGCAAATCGAAGAGCTGCTAAATAACTCAAAAACCTTCAATAATAAAAAATTAAAACAAATTGCAAATTATCTCAGAATATCACTCTCTACATCATAGTAAAAGTTATCTCAAAGGTGAAGAACCCCTTTAAGGAAGGGCTGATAATGAACAATGCTAGCAAAGTTGATGAATAAAGCCAGAGTAATGCTTTGAGGTGCTAGAGTGAAACTCCATAACAGGTTGTCATTCCATAGCACCAGACTGGATTAGAAAAGTTGTGTGTATAAATGGAAATAAAAATCAGGCAAATGCAGATGTAATGAAGGCTTAGTGAGGCTTGAAAATATCAGGTAGGAATGTGCTATAGAAACTAAAAAACGGTATAAGAGACAAAATAAATAAGTATATGTGAGTAGGAAAGAGGAGTTAAAGGTGAACTACCCCTTTAAGGGTTATGGGCCTGCTGGTCAATGGATGAGGTACACCAGCCATATAAATATTAAAACAGCCAGCGGTTGCCATTTAAGCATCTGTCCATGTCATCTGGTTGGTGTCACTAATTTGCTTTTTGTTGCAAAGGAATAACATGCTAGTTGCAAAACTAGTAACATCTGCTGCACTGTGCAGCTCAAAGCTCTACCACAATTTCTTTCTCCTCTTATTATCAGGTAAAAAAAAAAAGTTATGCTTTCCCACGTGGTAGATGAGAAGTAGAGTGCTTCAATGTCCCCATTACATGCAAATGAGTTATTTATTGCTTCTCCCAGACATTCAGTGCAGCATTGCTTTGATATGTCCTGCTGGAATTGTTTTAAAAAAGTATTCTGGTAACTGCAATTTGATTCATTTTGATAAACAAAGTTGTGCCTGCAACTCCCCCACAATATCTGGGAGCTGGTAGAAGTTGCAGCATTCTGTGTTACAGAATGCCTTTTTGTTCGGCCTCCCTTCAACCAGAAAATATAATGAGCTGGTGGGATGATGGGATCAATGGCAATATATAATACATGGGGAACTATCCCCACAACCACCATCAATGAATGTATGTAGCCATGGTGCTATCTGCATGGAGATTATATGTTCTCCCTGTGCCTGCATGGGTTTCCTATAACACAAAAAGAACACAGGTTCCTGATAAAATAGACCATTATTTGTGCGTGAATGTGTGGCAATAGATTGTAAGCTCCATTGTAAAGCACTACAGAATATGTTGGCACAGAATAAAAATAATTTTTATTGCTATGGAACACAAGGGGTATATTTATCAAAGCGTGCCGTCAGAGATTACCACAGTCCACTAGAGTGAAATTCTGCCACTCTACATTAATTTCTATGTGATTTTTAAAAGAGTATTTATCAAAGGGTGAACTTTCACTTTCACCCATTGATAAATACTCTTTTAAAAATGAATGGAGAGTGGCAGAATTTCACTCTAGTGGACTGTGGTGATCTCTAATTTCACTCTTTAATAAATATACCCAAAGATTTTTTAAGCTTCATGTCTTGCTTCTTATTAAAGGGATCCTGTCATCGGAAAACATGTTTTTTTTTCAAAACACATCAGTTAATAGTGCTACTCCAGCAGAATTCTGCACTGAAATCCATTTCTCAAAAGAGAACAGATTTTTTATATTCAATTTTTGAAATCTGACATGGGGCTAGACATTTTGTCAATTTCCCAGCTGTCCCTGGTCATGTGACTTGTGCCTGCACTTAAGGGAGAAATGCTTTCTAGCAGGCTGCTGTTTTTCCTTCTCAATGTAACTGAATGTGTCTCAGTGGGACATGGGTTTTTACTATTGAGTGTTGTTCTTAGATCTACCAGGCAGCTGTTATCTTGTGTTAGGGAGCTGTTATATGGTTACCTTCCCATTGTTCTTTTGTTTGGCTGCTGGGGGGGAAAAGGGAGGGGGGTGATATCACTCCAACTTGCAGTACAGCAGTAAAGAGTGATTGAAGTTTATCAGAGCACAAGTCACATGACTTGGGACAGCTGGCAAATTGACAATATGTCTAGCCCCATGTCAGATTTCAAAATTGAATATAAAAAAATCTGTTTGCTCTTTTGAGAAACGATTTCAGTGCAGAATTCTGCTGGAGCAGCACTATTAACTGATTCATTTTGAAAAAAATTTTTTTCCCCATGACAGTATCCCTTTAATGACATATGTTCCACAAGCAATTGCAGAGCTCTGGTTTTCAAAGTATTTTTTTTTTTTTTTTTTGGATCGCAAATACTGCTACAGGTATAGGACCCGTTATCCGGAAACCCATTATCCAGAAAACGCTGAATTACAGAAAGGCCTTTTCCCATAGACTCTATTTTATCCAAATAATCCAGATTTTTAAAATGAATTTCCTTTTGCTCTGTAATAATAAAACAGTAGCTTGTACCTGATCCAAAGTAAGATATTATTAATCCTTATCGGAAGCAAAACCAGCCTACTGGGTTTATTTAATGTTTACATGATTTTCAAGTAGACTTAAGGTATGAAGATCCAAATTACGTAAAGATCCGTTATCCGGTCCCGAGCATTCTGGATAACAGGTCCTATACCTGTATTGAACTAGAGCTACTTCCAACAATTTTACCAATCCAAGCAGAGAGACCAAACCCATAGTAATTCCTGGCATAATGATGCTAAATTGCCTAGATGGCCATAAATTTATTTTAAACAGTTCTCTTTTTAAACTTATCTGGGCCAGATTTGGCCACTCACTTTTTGGGCCAAATTGGGTTGATCTGAATTTACACAATATTAAATATCTTCAGTTACTGTTTTAGCTAGATAGCAGTATCACTGCAACGAGTGAGCCAACCACCTCCCTCATCCTTTCCCTTTAGTGATGGGGTCAGACAGAAATGTGGGGCAAGTTTCATATGTTGCAAATGTTTGAGATAAAAAGATTTTTGCGTTATGTGAAACTGTAAATTATTGAGAAACTTTGATAAAAATTAATTCAGTGATTGTAAAGAACATTGCATCCTCACACCACGCAAATTGTAAGCTAGCAGATATAGTTACTATGGTTACCATTTCATTTTGCTTATATTGGTGGGTTTTAGGATACAACTACATAACATTATTTTAACATTATATGTAGTAGCTCATAAAGAGAAAATAATTCTGCTGAAGTGATTTAAAGGAGTAGTACACCTTTAAATTTACATTTAGTATAATGTGGACAGTGGTATTCTGGTACATTTTTATATTTGGCTTCATTTTATAATGGTTTTTAATGGTTATTTAGCTTTTTATTTAGCAGCTCTCCAGTATGGAATTGCAGAAGCTATATGGTTGCTAGGGTCCAATTAAACCTAGCATTCAAGCACTGGTTTGGATGTGGGACTGCGAGATGTATAAGAAAGGGCATAATTAGACAGATAAGTAATAAAAAGTAATCTAACAAATAACTGCAGCCTCACAGAGCAATAGGTGTTTGGCCACTGGGGTTATTTAAAATGATGCAGTAGGGGCTGGTGTCTGCATGAAAATTTATATGCTCCATTCAGATTTTAGGAATTGAACATCCCACGTAAAATTTTAATATTCCTGCATTGTATCAAAGTATTCAGAAGCGCCGGCGCCATTACGCGAATTTTTCGCCATCTTGCGTTTTTCTGAGAAACGGCGCAATTCCATCACTAGTCCGTATTATATCTTAATTTTTGTAAGTATGTAGGACACATGTCTAGTTACAGAAGTAGAATTTATCACAAATCTAGGCTAAAGTTTATTTGTTGTTCCCGGAAAAAAAAAAAAAAAAACTTTGAAAAAGGCTGGTGTTCCAGCTGAAACGTCAGTTATTTGTGCTCTTATTAAAGACTTTGTATATTTGAGTGAGCACCTGTGAGTGCTTCTTCTATGAACTACGTATGTGTGCGCGTGTGTGTGTGTGTGCGTGCGTGCGTGTGTGTGTGTGTGTATATACACACACAACACACCGGTTTCTTATGCTTGTCTTGCCTTGCATCCTGAGATCAGGTCTGTAGATTACTGAATGGAGTGCCACAATATCATTTAACTACCACAACGTATACACCACGTAGACTTTAGACAGCTGCAGGCACATGAAAGCCAAGAGGCCCATGTATGAACATTCTGATATTAGTGGTTGCAGAGGTTTTAGAAACCATGAAAAAACAATTTTCCTTAAACCACAAATGCCAATTAATTAATTAAGACAGCAAATCTAGAAAGCACACACGAATAAAAACATGGAATTAATCTGAATACTAATAAGAAAATGTAGAAATGTAAAAAAAAATTCATGCAATTGCAAACAAAATAATATCTGAAAACTTCTAAAAGCTGTAATTGAAGAAGGATTTTACAATTGTAAAATGACAGCTCCCGCTGACTTCTACATTCCCTTACTTGCCAATGTTTTGTATTAGTGTTTTTCATGGTGTAGAGTAGTTCATACACTGTTTTAGCAAAAAAAAAATAAGATTTTGTGGGAAAGAAAAAAATATTACTGTTAGTCAGTGATCCCCAACCAGTAGCTCGTGAGCAACATTTTGCTCTCCAACCCCTTGGATGTTGCTCCCAGTGGCCTCAGAGCAGGTCATTATTTTTGAATTCTGGGCTTGGAGGCAAGTTTTGGTTTCATAAAAAAAAGTTGCACTGCCAAAAAGAGCCTCAGTTTAGGTTCATCACCCACATAGAGGCTACCAAATGGCCAGTCACAGCACTTATTTGGCACCCCAAGAACATTTTTCATTTTAGCATTGCTCCCCAACTCCTTTTACTTCTGAATGTTGCCCACGGGTTCTAAAGGTTGGGGATCCCTGCTGTTAGTAAATGGGCCCTATATTATTTGCATTGTCTTTATGTCCAGACCCTTCCAATGTCCTCCAACATCTTGAGCCACATTTCTGATTACCTGCACCAGGTGAAGGACACGCATTTGTTAGACTACACACTTAGATTTACACATACAGAGACTTTTGGGTTGGTGGGAGGGGGGGTTGCACATGCACATTTCAACTTCTGCTTGTTTTGTCACTATGTAAAATGTGGTTTTGTGTTAAAAACTGTTTTATTGCCCAATGTGACTTGTATCAGCATTGTTCACTCTGCTTAATAGCTTTTGTTTTGTTTGAATTTCCTCTTTTTTTACAGATTTTTATTGCGTTGGCAATTTTGTTGTGGTTTCAGTTTTCCCATTGAGGTTGCTTGTTTGTGCCTTGTGCACTGGGTCATTGACTTTGTTTTTTTATTGAATGTAACTGCATTCAGACCCCATTATTTTATAGGGGAAAGATTTACTGCTGTCCCACCAACTTTAATGTAAATCACCTGTATAGGCATAGGTTCCTGTCCAAGAATGTCCTGTACTAACAGGTTCAGATGCTTTGAAAACTGGTGTTTTTTTTTCTGCTGGCCTGAAATATACAGATGGAGACACCACCTCATATGGTGCCATTCTAAAAAGGCTGCATATTTCACTATCCTAAATAAATTGCTCTTTAGTAACTTTTCCTTCAGTTTTGTCTGGCATAGTTATCGTAATCCTTTCAGTCCTGTTCCAAATCTGCATTGAATTACATGATCGGTGAAAGGAGTTCTGAGGGGTGCTCGTGTAAAGGAGTGCCTTTTGTCATGCCTTGTGGAAACAAATAGAGTGTTTGTGTGACTTAATGGACCTCTTTTTCAGAGCCTTTTCTCTTAAATCTTCTTAAAGTCTCCTTATGTAGTGAGTGACAATTGTTTGTAAGGCTTTTGTATGGCTGTTTGTTTCTACCTGTATCTACTTTTGTTTTCACTACAGGTAAAGGAAAAACAAGAGGTCATTCCTGTATGCTATATTTATCCTGTGATCCTTTAACAAAGTTCACAGTTTTGAGAATGCGCGTGTGTGTAAATATTTATCTATGTATAGTTTTGCTAGCTGTTTGAGAAACACATTTTAGTGGGCAAAAATCAAATTAAGTCCATTTGATTTTTCAGGTCAAGAATTGAGATCTCTGGAGAAATATAGTAGCTGGGGAAATATGGTAGCACCAAGGGGAAATCTTCATCTACAGTGGTTGCGGTGCAAAGTAATAAAGTAATATTTGGCAGATTCTTACATTTATAATCTAGATAACGTAGGGAACTTTAAGGGTGGTGGCACACGGGGAGATTAGTCACCCATTGACAAATCCTCTCAACTGCGGGTGACTAATCTCCCCGAAATGCTTTCCCCCACGGCAAGAATACCCATCTCTGACATGATGGCATATGAATCGCTTCAGCTTTCCGAATTTTCCTTGTGCGGTAACTTCGAGCAACTTCGGAAATGAGAACTTATTCAGAAAAATGAGTGAATACCCCATCAAATAGGTCTACCACCATTAAAACCACAGTTAATTGACAATTTTAAGAACAGTAAAATAATTATTAAAAAAAAAACCCAATGCAAACCATTCAAACAGGTTGAATTTATTGACTTTGACTTTTGTTTCTGCTTTGCATATCATCAAGGATGTAGCAGAAGGTTGCCACTGCAATATTCTCAGGGGAATATTTGCTTTTGGATTGGTACATTTAGGTGGCAATTTGTTAATTTTTTTCCTAAGGAATAAAAATAATTTAACTTTAAATCTTATCAGCTGAAACCCCATTGCGATGCAGTTTTTAGAAATTGGGTAGAGCATTTGAACTACAAAAAAATAATGGCAAGAACACGCACAATTAAGAAAAAAAAATTGCAATTTATGAGAATTGTGGTAAAAAACTGATAAATGGACCCTGTTGCTGCCTGATGGTTTAGGTGCCTGAAGGCATGATGAATATGAGCCTGAGCAGGTAGAAAATTATGATAAAATTCTATAACTAGAAATTTTTGGGTTTCAGGTTTTTAGATTTTTTTTTTTAAAATTTAGTTCAGCTGAAGACTTAAAACACTATAGACAAATGTTTGTCCATATATGGTGCAGTATTATAAGTAAAGAAAAAAAAAATCATGATTTGATTTAATATTTGGCCAAATAATTTTGAAGGATTCTTATTCATTAGAATCCAAAAATGATGGATTCATTGCATTCCTACAAAATAATTTAAAAATTCCCCCAGAAAGCAAAGATGTATATGGTGGCCACACAAGTGCTGTCCCATAGATTGATCAGCCAACTAGTAATAGTAATTTGCCACATGGTCTTGTTCACTGCTAAGAAAACAAAATGTGTGCACAGATTTTAAACAGTAGTAGGGTAGTACTGAAATCCATATTTTTTTATATTTTCTTTAAGGAACAATTTCCCAGCTGAATTATTCAAAATTTGTTAGTGCTTCAGTTACAGTGGCCATTGTTTAGAAAGTGCTAGCCAAGGCTTCTCTGTCTATAATGATGATTTATTATAGAGGGGGTTTTGGAAATAACTTTCATATTCATTCATTCATTCATTCATTCATTCATTCATTCATATTAGACCTATTAATATGCCCCATTCCCATCTACCAGTTTGGACTCCTACCCCTTGGCTAGGGAACCTTTAAATGAACCATATGTATGCTTTTTTTCTTTCTTTTTAAATGGTTTTCTGTATCTATTCTCAAAATTTCGAGAACAGCTGTGCCGTCTCTCTCCCCGTTTCGTTTTGTACTTGCAGTAGCAGACTTTCTGAAAGAAGAACGTATAATTTGGTATTTGCTTGGCTTCCTTTACTAAGAAGCTTTTGGAAAAGAATGAGAGCCATTGTGTATTGTGGCTGAGGTATTCCTTAGCAACTACACAAATTCTTCTGACAAAGAAACAGCAATAGTTTATATTATTTTTCTAATACTGCTAAAGAATACAGCTACCTTGGCAAAAAAAAAAACACAGCTGTGTGTTCGTTGAATCTACATTTATGTTTATAAAAATTTTATATTTGTCAGATAGCAGAAAATATATATTTTTTAATTATCTTTGTGTTTTCTTCTAGATGCGTTACTAATTGTACTGACTATATTTTTTAGATGGTGGCAAAATATCATTATCAAACCTGGGGGCATGGCAAAATGGTTAGGGGGGCAATCATCATTATTGGGGACACAGCCAACAGACATTCTTGGAAATATACAGGCACACGTGCTGCAGAGCCAAATCTCCAAATGATGCAGTATATGCATTAAATTCACTAAACACATTGGAACTTATTTATAATGATTGCAGTTGTCAATATCAACCACTCTGGAATTAGACTTAAATACTGTAGTGTACTGCAAGTTGGAAAATTAGAGGAAAAACTCGATATGATTGGTTATTGGTAACTGCCCTTCAAGTGCCACCTATGTTCACAAATGAGCACTAATCCTGCAGTTCAACAGGGCATCTCCGTTATGTGCTTGAGCTGTTGTGTGCATTTAAACTATTTATGTGTGTGTCGGTGGGACCACAAAACAACAATGTAAATGAGGGAAAATTTAAAATCAGGGAGTGTTTCCCTTCTAAATATGCTGTTATGACACATTTATTTGGGTTTGTGTAAGCGGTAGCTCTGATAGCCAGAAAAGCTTAGTTTTACCTACAGTCATTGCATGTGAGTGCTTAACCAGGGCCAGTTTAAGGCCTTGGGGGCCCTGGGAAAAAAATCCAAAGGTGGATTATCCAGCTGCATGTAGCATGGCAAATATTTCAAATCCATGCCCACTTGTTGACCACACCACTTAATACCACATCAATTTTGTAATTACTATACAAAATGGATTATGAGCATATTAAGCCCCCCAGACATCCCAGAAGTAACGGATAACAGTCATATTAACCCTACATCTGTCAGTAAAATAATATAGAAAATTATTAATCCGCATATTAACCACAGCTCTGCCAGTATATATAATAACTGTAGAAATGATCAGTGAGCACTCCGTCCCAGACATGCCAGTAAGATTACTGAAAATGTCCAGTTCCAGTAAGATTAATGAAAAATGTCCAATATGCACTCCATTTAACTCCATCCATTCCAGTAACATCACTGGGGGGGAAAAGGAACAATCCATTAACTCATGCAAAGCCAGTAAGAGCAGTGGATAGATTGAAAGCATTACCTGCACTGCAGAATACCAGTGCCAAAGTTTTCTTCTTTCCTTTGTTTCCACTTTGGCACGCTTTCTCTCTCCCTGGTTAAATACCTGTGAAAAAGCCATCTTGGATTTTAATCAAAAAACAGTCAGTGAAAAGAGACAGAGCAAAGAGCAGTGAGACATAGAGCCTGTGTGGCTGGGGGTGAGGCTGGCGGTGGTGGCATGGGGATATTTGTAAGAGGGAGGCAAAAAAAAAGACATAATGGCACAGTGGGCCCACCAAATCAGTGGGTCCTGGCCAGATGACCCTTTGGCCCAATTATTAAAACAACCCTGAGCCCAACCCCCCCAGAATATTGGAGAAAACAGAAGCAACACTGGAGGAACAAAAATGTCATATATGGTGAGTTATGTATTTTTTAACACAACCTATACAGTGCATTTCATTGTTATATTAATTGGGAGGCTCCTTTGTACTTTCTCATTCCCCATGCACCATACACTACTTTTAAATCATTCACATTCAGTTCAGAGCTGTCAAAAGCCTTGATTTGCCTCATTGGAAAATATACCTTCATGTACCATGTGCTGATTGTTTTTTAAATATTTGTCATCACATCAATGGTTTAATCTAATTAAACATATATTGGTAAAAGTACATTTTTATTTTAGCATGTGTTCTATTTTGCCATGTTCATTACATATTACAAATACCTTTATGTAAGCTGTGTTCTTTATGCACATTAAACCATGCCTCAGTGGTACTTGTGTAATGTTCCTATTACATTCCCATGTGCCATTATCCTTGGCGGGTTAATTGCTCTTCAGAATTCAAGTTGACTGAAGTGAAGGTTGACTCATACAGACTTCCTTGTTTTTGTATTCAGGTGTCTCTTATACAATTATGTGAATCCCTGAGCAGGAAGCCTACCCATATTTAATAATATATGTCATGGAGGCAACAATATGTAAAACATACTTGAGCTAATCAGAAAATTATTTTTATTAAATATATTTTATTACATGTAAACATTATCTGCTCAAAAAAAAACAACAAAGAGCATGAAATATCCCCCTTAACTTAATTTACACACACACATTTTATTTTTTGGGGGGGGGGGGGTGAGGTTTGTCCAGGGTTTAGCCTCATTGATGAGTGGATGTAAGCTGCTTGTTATGTCTAGCTGTATTAAGTGATCAAGTACAGTTAGGCCACTTCTTCTTATGACTGCTACAGAGTCTAAAGCTGGCCATAGACAGACATATTATAGCCTATTGTCGGACGAACGATTGTCTGTGCCAATCTTCCGACCTGCTACTAACCATTCTGATTTATATAAAGTAGTAAAGAGAACAGATGCTCGGGCCATTAATTGACAGACAGCAATTGTACGAAACTTGCGTACAACAAATAGTAGTGACCATTTCCCATTGATGAATATCGTAAAAATCGTAATTTCGTACGATGTTAACTTTGCGTCTGTGGCCAGCTTTAGGGAGAATTGCATCAGTCAGAAACATAATTTCTCATCCAATGGAATGGTTAGTGCACTTTCCCGCATTTCTAAGGTTTATCTGAATGCCCCCCTACAACATCTACCGAAGGCTGGTTGGTTCTGGGCCTTTTTAACAGGAAAAGCATTTTAACTGATCCTGCTCTGATGAACTATACACATGTGAATGCATTGATGCAAGGAAATCTAGAATTCCCTCTAGCCTGGGCCTTGGTTATTATAGGGTTCCCTTAGCCAATTGCAACAGTATCTACCGCTGACTTTTGCCAATTGAATTGGACATTAATGGAATTATTATACTCATGCACTGGAAGAGATGCCGTTCTAACCTGATTCCTGTGGAAATTGCAGCCATTAAAATGGATGTATTAAAGTGTTCTTGAAAGTGATGAAATAACAATTGTCATTGGGTGATAAATTTAAAATTCACAGACTTGACCTTTTATAATACCTTTTGACTTTTTTTTTGTTGTCGCATTAGAGGTTCCAATTTCATGTATTTGTATGGTTCATAAGTACTATGCATCTGTTTACATTGCCTCAACTAAATCCTCCTTATATTTATCTCTCTCATTGTTAAGCCACAGACATTCCAAGCAGCAGTTCAGTAAATATTTGGTCTATTTGATCTTGTTTTGTTTCATGGAACAATCTCTAATCCTGAATCTGAAATCCCTGTCATTAAGACTTGTTTTCCAGAAAGGAAATCAAATTAGTTGATGTCAAAATATAGGTTCCCCATTACCTGAAAGCAGTATAAAATATTGTGTAGCAAATTCTGGTGACATTATCTCTAACTTGCCATCGATCACAGCATTTTTTACCTTTGTAAAAACCTTATTGACAGTGTACACTTCGCAAACACGAACACTGAAAGGCAGTTTTTTCCGTTTTAAGCAAACTGATTTTTCCCTCCCAGCTATTCCTTGTTCTAAAAAAGCTTAAGCACAAGGGAGACTGTTCCTTTTCAGTGTATTAATTCTTTTGACTGGGAAAATATCATCTAATGTAATTTTTTAGAAACGTGGGCCTGTAGGGTAAGGGCTAGGGTTGCCTCCTTTAAGCGCCAACAGAATTTCCCATTTTGGTTAGGCGAAATGCCAGCCGTTTGTGAAACATTTTGTGCTCTCTCACTTTAGGGAAACCTATAGTTTACCTAGGAAAACGATATATTGTTTCTTTCGGGAGAAACTGAGCTTTCTAAATCTGCCTGAGTTTTCATGTATTTCCACCTGTGCAAAAAAAATAAATAAATTATAGCGCTAAATACGAAAAAAGTATATCAATTTATACCAGAAAAATATTTCATTTTACATATCAAAATCCAACTGATTTGGAAAGCCTTATGTCAAAAATTCAAAATTCAGAAAAATCACTTCAAAGGTTTTATTTTGCTGCTCCGCATACCCACACTAAGTACCAAGAAAAAGCACCTAAAATATGGTTGCCAGGGGTCCACTGAACAGTTTGATGCCCATTGTGAATAGGTTTACCAAAGTATCTGGCATTTAGAGACACCAATATGAAGTTAGCGCATTCAAATTGTTCAGGACTTCAGCTACTGAAAAATCAACACATTTACTGCAGTTTTTGTGGGGTAAAAACACAGAAAAATAGGTTTTCCCCCCCAAAACCATATATTTTTGGAAAGTACACATTCTACCGAACCTAAAATGGGTACACATGCCTTGCTGCTACACACTACAGAGACGCAAGGCTTCCTCAAAACTGTCAGTTTTGGTGAAATATCGGAAAATTGCCTCAAAGCTTCAAATTTCCAGCATCATATCGCCCATGTATCATTATGTACCAAGAAAAAGCACCCTAATTATGATTGCCAGGGGTCCACTGAACAGTTTGGTGCCCATTGTGCATAGGTTTACCAAAGTATCTGGCATTTAGAGGCGCCAAAATGAAGTTAATCAGCTAATGAAAAATCAACACATTCACTGCATTTTTCGTGGGGTAAAAACACAAATATATGTTTACCCCCCAAAACCATATATTTTTGGAATGTACACATTCTACAGAATCTAAAATGGGTACCCATGGCTTTCTGCTCCAAACTACTGAGTCGCAAGGCTTTCCCAAATTTGGCAGTTTTGGTGAAATACCTGAAAATTGCCTCAAAGCTTTAACTTTCCAGCATCTATTGTCCATGTTTCTTTACCAGCATAAAGCATCCTAAATATAAACACGGGGGTCTTCTAAACATTTTGATGCCCAATATGCATAGATTTACCAAACTAGGTGGCATACAGAGACCCCCCACAAGTTAAAATAGTGTATATAAATTTTCACGTATGACACTCTGGCTACCACAATAGAAGCACCTGGTATGTATATTTATGAGACCCCCTAACAGTGAGGAAACCCTAGAAAACCATATATTTTTCCGAACGCACACATTGTGATGAATCTAAAGCAGGTAATTACATCTTTCTACTGCAAACTACCAAACCGCAAAGCTATGCTAAACATAACCCTTTTTTTTTTAATTTTTTTTTTTAAATCTCTGAAAATCGTCACAGCTTGCATTTTACCCCATTATATGCCCCACATTTTGTAACATATCCACATAAAACATCCGAAATATGAATGCATGGGGTCTACTGAACACTTTGATGCCCAATATGCATAGATATACCAAACTGTGGCACACAGAGACCCTCAAATGACAATAGTGTATATAAATTTTCACTGCTGGCTGCTGCAATATAAGTACCCGGTTAGTGTATTATGCAAAATAAGACCCCCTAACAGTACAGAGACCCTAGAAAACTGTATATTTTCAGAAAGTACACATTCTGACTAATCCAATATGGTTAAATATGTGTTTCTACTGCAAACTGCTAAACTGCAAAGCAATGCTGAATGTAACGTTTTTTTATCAAATTTCTGAAAATAGTCACAAAGCTTGAATTTTACCCCATTATAAGCCACACATGTCGTAACGTATCGGCATAAAACATCCAAAATATGAAAGACGGGTCTACTGAACACTTTGATGCCCAATATTCACAGATTTACCAAACTATGTGGCGCATCCAATTGGATATATAGTAGATAACATTTACAAGGCATAACAAAAGAATACAGAAATTCAAACAAATTACTAAAATCCAATAAAACCACAAAAATCTATGCTTTTTTTCCAGCCTAGTGTAATCAGACATCAAAATTACAGTTTGAATATTTTAGCTTGGCAAAATAGGTTTTACGGACAGAATAAAGCAAGCAACACTTATGCAGAGCTGAAAATGCAATAAAATGGCTAACAATGCATCAAAATCCCCAAAATTTCAATATAATCACCAAAATAACATACAAAAGGTATTGCACAGTTAGCGAATACGCTATTCGCAAAGGCAATAAAACATTTATTTTTCAGCCAAAAAAAGTCACTTCTGAGAATATTAATAATAATAACAATAATAGACAATAGATAATTAGAAATAAAATACAATGTGAATGTTACCAATTTTGAACACCATAGAAAAATAAGGATGTTAACTGGAGTGTTTCATAAACGTATGTATTAGCTATCGCTCTTTATCCTGCAATAAATCCAGATTAAAGTAAAATTTTCGTTTTTTTATATATATATATATATATATATATATATATATATATATATATATATATATATATATATATATACCTCAAATGAACTCACTCAAATGGTTTATAATTTAAGAAAAACTTGAATTAAAAAAAAAAAACTTGAATCAGTGAATTTGGGGTTATAAACCTAAAAACTCAAATTAATTTAAAAAAAAACCTCACATCATGACAACTATTAACATCCTAAAATGGTTCAAGGGACCGCTGCCATTGACTTCTACATGACCTTGACATGTATTGGATTAAATCTATTTCCAAGTTTGGGGTATAATTAATCTTGAAAAACTTGACTTCTTTTTATTTTTTTTAACCTGAAAATTAGTTTTACTGAAAAATATCCTCGAAAACCCCATTTTTTTTTTTTCCTGGACTCTGTAAATCCTCTATTTAATTTGTCAATATATAACATACTTAAAGTTTATGTAAAGGTGAATTCATTGTTACTATTAAGGCAATACCTTTGTATATAGGTATTCCCTGAATCCATGATTTTTGTATTTGTCTTAATACTGAATCCTCCCCCAAAGATTTGGCTGATTACAGAACCAAATCCACGCCTTAATTTGAAACAAATGTAAGACAAATTGCATCATGTTGTTTAAAATGATTAAAATAACTAGACTTTTTAAGTTTTGGATTTGATTTTGGCTGAACTGCATGAGTCTTGCATGACTGAATCCCATGCTAAATCCTGGATTCAGTGCACCTAGTTTGTAAGAATTCTGTAACATCATCTAGATTGAGTTGAGATTGTGTGCCCGATTTTAACTACTGAAAAAGAGAGCAGCATCTAAGATAGGCTGGAGTCCCAGAACGTTAAACCATGTTCCAACAGCATAGCAGTCATCCCAGACTGATAATTTCAGATGAAGACAGCATTAGTAACCAGGACTGGAAGGTGATTGTGAAACTATTCAGGATTTCCGCGTTCCTCTTGATTTTTTACTGAAAAAACAAACATGTGGAATTGTTATTCTAAATGAAGAGAATGTTTTCATAAGCTGTTATTGAACATCTTCTGTTTATTCAGGTAAAGGTTGTCTGTACTCCGCATTGATGCAGTCCAAGAGATTTGCTCTGGAATGGGTGGCATTCATTTTATTTTTAGTCATAAACACCTAAATGACAGGTTTGGAAATGGTTTGTGAAAAGCCTACTGTTTCAGCAAATAACAGGGTGCCTTTCTAAAAGCTAGTAGAAATACTGCCGTAACCTCCTTTTACAATATCAAACTATGAACTGAAGCAGATCATGATATAAATGCAGTGAGTAGTAGTGCATGGTTCTTTGGAACCAAGTTGCAAGGCTTGGTGGGAAAGGCAGAATGGGGACATAATACTTATTTAATGGCAACATATTCAGCAACGATGTACAAAAAATGCATTATACATACAGAAAAACACACAAAACCACCAGTACAAAAGTTAAAGAGGGCTCTTTTGAAAAAAGCTTACAATCTAAAGGAGAAGGGCTTGAGACACAAAGGGGCACATTTACTTCGAATATCGAAGTTGAAGGATTTACCGCAATTCTTCGATCGAACGATTCGAAGGATTTTAATCCATCGATCGAACGATTTTCCTTTGATCAGAAATTGCTAGGAAAGCCTATGGGGACCTTCCCCATAGGCTAACATTGGTGCTCGGTAGGTTTTAGGTGGCAAAGTAGGTGTTCGAAGTTTTTTTTTAAAGAGACAGTACTTAGAATATCGAATAGTCGAACGATTTTTAGTTCGATTCGTAGTCGAAGTAGCCAAAAAAATACTTCTAAAGTCGAAGTATTTTTTATTGTAATCCTTCACTCCAGCTAAGTAAATGTGCCCCAAAGTGTGGAATGGTGTAAAATGTCTCTTATCTTATAATTCAAGTGAGCGAGGTATGCAGTTATACCTTCTATAGAAATGTAAAATGCTCACAAACATTGTGTTGCAACTAACAGATTTATTACAATGAAAACAACCAGTTAGTCTGGGGACCTCTTAACTTACATGTAGGTCTGCACTTTTTTCATTTTTACTGTGGTATTAAAGGAGTGGTTCACCTTTAAGTTAACTTTTAGTATGTTAAAGAATGGCCAATTCTTAGCAACCTTTTAATTGGTCTTCATTATTTATTTGTTAGTTTTTTGATTATTTGCCCTTTTCTTCTCTTTCCAGCTTTCTAATGGGAATCACTGACCCCATCTAAAAAACATATGCTGCTGTTGTTTTTTTTTTATTACTCATCTTTCTATTCAGGCCCTCTCTTATTTGAATCAGTGCATGGTTGCCAAAGTAATTTGGACCCTAGCAACCAGATTGCTGAAATTGCTGGAGAGCTGGTGAATAAAAGGCTAAATAATGCAAAAACCACAAATATTGACCATCAGTCAAAAAACCCCCCTTGAGCTGATTTACTTACATATGTTATTAATTACACCAGCACAGTTGCCTGCAGTAGCATAGAGCTTTGCTTTAATGATTAAATCATTAACCCCTAGGTTACAACCCAAATTAACTCTCCTTACCATTCAGTAAAATTTATGAGCCTTCGTGCATCAGCCCATCCGTTCTGGATTTAGAAGGGTCTAACTAAAAAATTTTTTATTTTTTTAATGCAGAGGAAAACATTTTGCTCCCTGAATCTGAAAATGAAAATATCAATAAGAATTTCTGTAAGAAGTTTTCAGGTGTATTTTTCAGTCAAAATGAAAATTTTGGGGTTTAAAAAAAAAAATAGATTTTTTTTCGGGTAATGTAAAAAAAATTCTTGGAAATAGCTAGAATCCCAAAATTCTGCAGCCAAAACCGGTCTATGTCACGTAGAATGGCAGAGATCCCATGAACCATTTGAAGATGTTTGTAGCCTTCATGATGTTCGGCTTTTTTTCAGTGGGTTTTGCTCAGAAACTTTTATTTTGACTGATTCAAGTCTTTTTTCACTAAAAACTCGATTAAGTGGAGTTTTGTAAGTTTTTCACCCCAAATTCACTGATTTCATTTTTAGAAACCATTTTTTAGAAACCATTTGAGTTGTAAAAAATCTCACAAACTTCTAAAACTCAACCTTTGATAAATAACCCCCTAAATGTATTGCCATAATAACCAGAAAACTTCTTCCTGCTTTGCAGCTCTGTTGGTTTCGACTGATTGGTTACCAGGCAGTAACCAATGAGTGACTTGAGGAGGAGGACATGGGCCATATCTGTTGCTTTTGAATCTGAGCTGAATGCTGAGGATCAATTTCAAACTCACTGAACAGTTATGTCCCATGTGGCCCCCTTAAAGTTGCAAAGAAACTCAGAGTTAGAGAGCTGAAAAGCAAGTTTTGTTCTGTTCTGTTAGACATCCGCTCACTCCAGCCTTTATAGATTTTTGGCTAAATAACTATATTAAAAAAACATGTTTATTTTGCACAACCTATCTACCCAGTTTTTATACTGAACTGCTCTTTTAAAGTGTACAGATGTGGGGTGGAGTTGGAATCTTATTTTAAATAAAAGCTACTGTGCACACCAATGTTTAAAGTAGTTATCCATCCTGCTTCTCACTTTTTATATTATTGTCAGGTTTTCAGTACATTTTCAAATGAAGATTACAACAGACGTAACGAAGAGGTTGATCCAGTCGCTGCCTCTGCGGAATATGAGTTGGAGAAGAGGGTAGAAAAAATGGACGTGTTTCCAGTAGAGCTTGTAAAAGGTCCACACTTTATCATTTTTTTGGTAACATTTTTGAATCTGTTGAATGCATAAACATTTGTTTGCATATCAGTTTTTGAGGCACAGGGTAGTTCATTTAGTAATGCACTTCGGTAAAGTGTTAACCTATATCAAGAGTAGCAGTCAACTCATTTGTTGAATGGCTGAGCTGTGTGAATTGACATTAATTAGAATGTTGGGGCATGCATTGTATTGTCTCATTGTGCCTTTATTTTGTGCGTATTTCTGTGTCTCATTCTCATCAGGTGACAGTGGTCTCGGCATTAGTATCATTGGTATGGGTGTTGGTGCAGACCAGGGCTTGGAGAAGTTGGGAATATTTGTGAAAACTATTACTGAAGGTGGGGCAGCTCAAAGAGATGGTCGGTAAGTTTACAAACCATTTTGAATTGTTAAAAAAAAAATCCATTTAATATCATTACAACAATAACATCTTTGGTTTGGTATCATATGAATTATTTTGTGTTTTTGCTGTGAATAGGTAACTCTGGGTGTTACGATTTGTGTGCGGATGTTTCCTTAAAGAAATAGTCTTAACAAAAGTCGGTTTAAGCTTGTTAGGCGGTTCTCATAGAACATCCCATGTTAACAGTTGCCATCCACTCATAAAGAATTATTGCGGTCAAATGCCCTGCCTAGTCCGGAAACCTATTATCCAGAAAGCTCCAAATTAAGGGAAGGCCATCTCCCATAGACTCCATTATAATTTTTAAAAAAGATTTCCTTTTTCTCTGTAATAATAAAACGGTTCCTTGTACTTGATCCAAACTAAGATATAATGAATCCTTATTGGAAGCAAATCCAGTCTTTGATTTATTTAATATTTACATGATTTTATAGTAGATTTAAGGTACAAAGATCCAAATTACGGAAAGAGCATATGTCAAAAATGGGTGTATTTTTCCCTATTATTGGGGATTAATGAACTCATATGGCAGCCATTGATGCTGTCAGATGGAGACAATTTAGGATTGCTCAGGTGATCCCTCTCATTTCCCATTGAGATGAATGTTAAGTTATTGATAGGGAGGGGGTAATACTGTGCTGCAAGTGTGTGTATTGCTCCATGCTTCTTGGGGTGTGTTTACTCAGTCATGCAAGTTAAATATATTAGCATTAGATGAATAGTAAGTCTAAACTGTACAGTCACTCTTCCCTTTAGGCTGACTTCAGATAGGTCACTTTCTTGGGGGTGTTTCTAGAAAGACTCACTCTGAATTTAGCTGCTCTCTTTTGGATCAGATGCATAATGACATTTGTGAAATCTGCAACTACCCAGATACATTCTAGATGCTGGCCAGTCATATGTGGCCATTTGTTTGTTCATTTTTACATACCTTAGGTATTTGGCAGTTCCTAAAATAAATACCAGAATTGAAATAGTAATACTTAATTGTTTTGGGTTTATCTTCCTTCCTATTCTAAATTGCTTGCAGTCAGGGGTTCCAGCATCCTGCAGCTCCCTTTGAACAATAACCAGTAGCAAGTTAACTGCACACACTTGGGTACCTTGCAGGCCATGGCTCTTTAAGGCACAGAGTGCAGCATTGATTTGCTGTATTTTTATATGTATTGAAGAAGCCAATTACTATAAAAGTACAATAACAGTGGTTTATCTCAAGGCTTTGGTTTGTTGCTATAATTAACAATAATAAAATAATAGTAGACATGTTGATAGCGATGGGTGGAGGGACCACAAGCTTAAGGGGTGTCCTAAACTGCTACTTGTCAGGTAATTAAGTGATTATTTTGCTCCTACTTAACAAAAAGGCACTTGTTTTTTAAGATTTTCACATTATACCTTAAATACTCTTTTCATTGTCAGAAATTACATATCACCTGTAATTTTAAGGATTATGTATTTGTGCATACCTGCAAGCAAGAAAACTCCGGGAAATCCTTGTAAAAATATAGAAAAAATGTGGTCTGATCTTTAAATATGTTACAATAATAGACACACAATGGGCCTAAACTAACAACAGTCAATCAAAATAAAACTGAACACACTCAGGCTCATATACAGACACCAAATTTGCTGTTGAGCTGTGACTGAATGGCTGATGTTTGTATATTTTTTTCCTGCAGCCTTGATATAATCTTAGAGGGCCCGGACCCAAAGATGTGGGGGGGAGGCAAAATCAGTTTAATTATCAGATGTGAGCAATAACAATCAAAATAATTTTTCATTTTATTTTTCATTGTTTTGTTGTTGATGGTACATATTTTTATTTTCAAGCAGGTGTTCTTAGCAACTGATTTTACAATAGTGACACACCACACCTGGCCAGACAAAGTAACACACTCTCACGCCCCCCCCCCCAATTCTTGTTTGCAAATATTTATTGTATTTCCCAATCTAGTTAATGATTGAAGCAGTTTTGCACAGTTCAGGATTGAACACTGTTCATGAACACCTGTTACGTTTCAGAACTGTATTGTGCTTAAATATTCACTGGAATTTTTACAAATTCCTTAATTTCTTAGCCAAATTTTTTAGTATTTCTTCCAATTTGCAGGATTCAGGTAAATGACCAGATTGTTGAGGTGGACGGGACAAGTTTAGTTGGAGTGACACAACTGTTTGCAGCTACAGTGCTTAAAAACACTCAAGGCACAGTCAAGTAAGTAATCTATTTATTTGGCTTTATATACTACTGGGGTTTAGTTTCCTTAACCTTTGGGTTGCTAATATTTCTAATAGAAGGATTAAATATTTGAGGTAATTTTGTTGCTAGTGTTTTGTTTCTGTTTACCAGTGTTTAATTGCTTACTTTCTGTTACAAAGTAAAACGTAAGGTGGTGCCATCTTTTGTTTTGGGATATTTCCAGTAACCTACCAGCCAGGATCACCACTGTGTATAGCACACATTGCATATCAAGCAGTGGCCCTGGCAGCCCCTGCATACAGCCATTATTTATTACTAAACTTTAATAGTAACTAAGTTGAATATAGTTTCACAATGAGTTTATTAGTTTTACATAAATACACTCAAAATGTCTGTATAACTGTTTCTCAAAGGCTTTTTGCCTCAGTCACATCTTGTCTTTGTTGTTAATGCTCCATTTTTTGTAGGCCTGTATAATCAGGATGAGTGCTCTCAAATTACTTGTGTTGTAGGGAGAAAAAGTCATTTGAGAGCAAATTCCCTTGTCACCCATCCCCCTAGGACTCCCAACTGGTGAGAAGCCAAAAGGAATGTGGTGTATGAATGTAACCTGAAACACTGAAACAGTAAAATCTGATTTTGCAAAGACAAAGCCAGGGATAGCCTTTGATTGCCTTTCACTAAAAGTAAATACTAACACATTTTAAAAACATGCATGCACCGAATCCAGGATTCGTTTCAGGATTCAGCCTTTTTCAGCAGGATCCGGAATAGGCCGAATGCAGGTGCCTGGCCAAAATCAAATCAAAAAATATCATGAAACTTTTTGTCACATAAACAAAGCACCAGCAGGTTTAATTTTTGTCTGGTTCTGTGCTCAGGCATCTGGTTCTTTTCCCAGGCATCTGCAGTGCTGACTGAGACTCACAAATGCCTAGTAAAATTTGAAAATTAGATTAGCCTTGGAAGGTGGGGAGTAATGATGGCATCAGATTCTTCACCTTCCAAGGGCCCAGGATGCTAGAGAGCACTTTGGGTTCTGGACTGATAAACAAATACAAAGTAAATTGAATATGTACATTTTTTAATAGATTTCTTATTGGGAGAGAAAAACCAGGGACTCAGAGTGAAGTGGCTCGGCTAATCAGTGAAACTCTGGAGCAAGAGCGATGCCAACATCAGCTGTATGAGCCCCAATATTCAGAGGGCAGTACTGGGCAGGTATTGGTTGTTTTCTGTTTTGCAGCTGAGAAATTTACTTAAAACTAACTGTACTGACACCATTTACATTTTCTGTCTCAAATCTAGCTGGAAAATTATTTTCCCTTTTTAATTTTGGTGAAATCTTCTCTTTATAAGCCACCAGTGACTTTACTGTTTCTTGCAGCTAGTAAGAGTCATTATGTTACAGGGTCACCATCAAGGTTAGTTAAAGGAAAACTATACCCCCAAAATGAATACTTAAGCAACAGATAGTTTATATCAAATTGAATGACATATTAAAGAATCTTACCAAACTGGAATATATATTTACATAAATATTGCCCTTTTACATCTCTTGCCTTGAACCACCATTTCGTTACTCTATCTGTGCTGCCTCAGAGATCACCTGACCAGAAATACTACAACACTAACTGTAACAGGAAGAAGTGAGGAAGCAAAAGGCAGAACTCTGTCTGTTAATTGGCTCATGTGACCTTACATGTGGTTTGTATGTGTGCACAGTGAATCTTACGATCTAGGGGGCGGCCCTTATTTTTTAAAATGGCAATTTTCTATTTATGATTACCCAATGGCACATACTACTAAAAAAGTATATTATTATGATAATGGTTCATTTACATGAAGCAGGGTTTTACACATGAGCTGTTTTAGTATCTTTTTTTTTTTTTTTTTAACACAAATGCTTTATTGTCACATCCATAAAAGCGTCACATACAGCATATTCAAAATAACTGTGGAATGGCACATACAATGACCTGCATTGTACTCAGTATCTTTTAATAGAGACCTACATTGTTTGGGGGGTATAGTTTTCCTTAAAGGTTCATGCACCCTGACAGCATAAAATGGGCAGTGTTTGGGTGGGGTGCTATGTGGCCAGGTTGGTGCCTGGTACACCACCATTTCACACGGCAATCCTGCATAAATCTAAGACATGACAAGACGAGTAAAATGAGCATTATCAGTATCACTTTAAGTTGCAGTACAGCTTCATTGGAAGCTATATTTACTTGCCTCTCTTGCAGGAAGAAGATTTTGAGGATGATGACGACGATCTGAGATCCGATTTGCATAGTGGGAAGTCAGTGGAAGTTTTTGATCTGCCAGAAAGCGAAGACACTAGTATATCTCTGGACATGGATTCATCACAGCTGGCACTTAAATTTAAAGAGGTACAATTACCATACTCAGTCTTTATGCCACTGTTACAGTGCAGACAAATCTGCGTACTCAGGTCTCTACTACAGCCCACAATTACGTTAAACTAAAATCAAAATTAAACTGGCATTATTACTTTACTGAAGCTTCACTAAACCACTGATTCTAATGTATTAATTCTGCTTTTATGCCTGTTCTTCTCTACCCTTTTTATTTTAATGCTATTGCAATAAACACCAATTTAAAAATACATTTGCTGACTGCCATGATTGGTAATGTGTCTCATGACTGTAAACCATTGCAACCAAAGTAATACTGGGAATAGCTGGACATTATTGCTATCTAGCTATCTATCTAGCTATCTATCTAATTTTAGACAGTTGGATTTGATTGCAGTATATTATGTGTTTTAGTAGACCAGTGTGATGTGTGCAAGGGGATCTTGTTTTTGTAAGACTACGGGTAGGACTTCACGGATAATTTCCGTGCGATCCGATGTGCTGTGCAAAAACACAGGCGTCACGTTGGACGCAACAGAAATAAGGTAAGTAATGGAAATGTCAGATGGAAGTCACAGCGTTAATCCAATGCGACACGACTGCCGGATGCAGACGCTGCATCTGCATCCGACAGTCGTGTTGCGTCGGATCAACGCTGCAACACTATCCGACAATGCTATTAACTTTCTGTCACATCGGACATGACGCCTGCGTTTTTGCAAAGCGCGTCGGTTAGCTCGGCAATCATCCATGAAGTCCTAGTGATGCTGCCAAATAGTTGAGGAGTATTTTTCTGTATAGGGAAAGGCAAGTGTAGGGGTAGATTTATCACAGGCTGAGATACTTACTTGGTATTTTCAAGTATTGTTGTAGTTTTCTGCCAGAAAAAAAATTGTCAGCTGAAAGCAATCCATTCAAAAGTGCAGGCCAAGCATCAGTCATGCACTCCCTTTGCTGAAGGTTCTGGGTGGTGCACCTGGGCCTGTTCCCTGACATGGTGAGTTGTTCTCTTTTTTTGTACGCTTTTGGACCCTTTCAGTTTTTGCCTATGTTATTTTGGCCTAAATTATTCCTGCACTCCATGTAATCAGAATTGTTTGAGTTTTCACTTATCCTTACTTCTGGCTAGATGGACGAAATCTGCTATTAATTGTCACACCTTTTGTTTGTTTTTAGCTTCAGCTAAAACATGCAGTCACTACAGCAGAAGTTAAGCAGCTGAAAGAGAGGGTGAGTTACTATGCTGGTGCACACTCCAAATAAATATAATATAATAATTGTCTTTGCAATAGAATATCTTTGTGTGTGTGTATATATAGATATAGATAGATATAGATAGATATATAGATATATGTGTAGAGATATACAGTGGTGTGAAAAACTATTTGCCCCCTTCCTGATTTCTTATTCTTTTGCATGTTTGTCACACAAAATGTTTCTGATCATCAAACACATTTAACTATTAGTCAAAGATAACACAAGTAAACACAAAATGCAGTTTTTAAATGAGGGTTTTTATTACTTAGGGAGAAAAGAAATCCAAACCTGTGTGAAAAAGTAATTGCCCCCTGAACCTAATAACTGGTTGGGCCACCCTTAGCAGCAATAACTGCAATCAAGTGTTTGCGATAACTTGCAACGAGTCTTTTACAGCGCTCTGGAGGAATTTTGGCCCACTCATCTTTGCAGAATTGTTGTAATTCAGCTTTATTTGAGGGTTTTCTAGCATGAACCGCCTTTTTAAGGTCATGCCACAACATCTCAATAGGATTCAGGTCAGGACTTTGACTAGGCCACTCCAAAGTCTTCATTTTGTTTTTCTTCAGCCATTCAGAGGTGGATTTGCTGGTGTGTTTTGGGTCATTGTCCTGCTGCAGCACCCAAGATCGCTTCAGCTTGAGTTGACGAACAGATGGCCGGACATTCTCCTTCAGGATTTTTTGGTAGACAGTAGAATTCATGGTTCCATCTATCACAGCAAGTCTTCCAGGTCCTGAAGCAGCAAAACAACCCCAGACCATCACAATACCACCACCATATTTTACTGTTGGTATGATGTTCTTTTTCTGAAATGCTGTGTTACTTTTACGCCAGATGTAACGGGACGCGCACCTTCCAAAAAGTTCAACTTTTGTCTCGTCGGTCCACAAGGTATTTTCCCAAAAGTCTTGGCAATCATTGAGATGTTTTTTAGCAAAATTGAGATGAGCCTTAATGTTCTTTTTGCTTAAAAGTGGTTTGCGCCTTGGAAATCTGCCATGCAGGCCATTTTTGCCCAGTCTCTTTCTTATGGTGGAGTCGTGAACACTTACCTTAATTGAGGCAAGTGAGGCCTGCAGTTCTTTAGATGTTGTCCTGGGGTCTTTTGTGGCCTCTCGGATGAGTTGTCTCTGCGCTCTTGGGGTAATTTTGGTCGGCCGGCCACTCCTGGGAAGGTTCACCACTGTTCCATGTTTTTGCCATTTGTGGATAATGGCTCTTACTGTGGTTCGCTGGAGTCCCAAAGCTTTAGAAATGGCTTTATAACCTTTGAAATTGAACTCAGGTGTGATAAACCACAGTTAAGTTATTTTTTAACAAGGGGGGCAATCACTTTTTCACACAGGCCCATGTAGATTTGGAGTTTTTTTTCTCCCTTAATAACGTAAACCTTCATTTAAAAACTGCATTTTGTGTTCAATTATGTTATCTTTGACTAATAGTTAACGGTTTTTGATGAGCAGAAACATTTAAGTGTGACAAACATGCAAAAGAATAAGAAATCAGGAAGGGGGCAAATAGTTTTTCACACCACTGTATATATATATATTGTTTGATTTATTTATTTTTTGTTAGAAGATTTTTATTTTCATTTTACAAAAACAAAGAAAATTTAAGCAAGGGAGCAGTTACACAGTATCTGTTACTTGCATCAAATTTTACATCATGCCTACGGTAGCATTAAGGTGTTAAACATATAATTCATTCTGGTAGAGGTATATGAGGGTTGGCGTCTAACCATGGTTCCCATATTTTCTCAAACTTCCCAGGTGTGCCCCAAGCATTGTACGTCAATTTTATTTGGGGTAGTGTACCATTTATTAGCTCAACACACTATTGGAGTGTAGGAAAATTAGGGCTCATCCATTTCATAATTAATAACTTTTTCGCATAAAACGACAGCAACAACAAGTGTAAAAGTGCTCTTGATTTTTGTAATGTCTCATCTAATATACCCAATTAGCAGGTCTCTGGAGATCTAATACCAGGGAGGGATAGGTAGACAATAATGCAGTGAGTAACTTTGTTCCAGTATGGTGCTACCATAGGGCATTCCCAAATCATGTGGAGAAATCCTGTCTCTCCCATACCACATTTCGCACATTTGCCTTCTTTTAGTTTAATATTCTCAAATATTTATATAAGTTCCAGAACCTATTTCTTGCCTTCTCATTAAATGCTGGTTCATCGGTGTCAATATGAGAAAGCCAGGCAAGAATTTCAGCTTTTAAGTTTAAAATTCTTTTTCCGTATTTTTTTGGTGTTAATGAGTTACATAGTAGACAATGTGAGCAAACCTGGTGGAAATTCAGAAATATTTGTGGAATCCTTAGCAGTAGCATACATGCCAATATTCAGTTTTAAGGGAAAAAAAATAGTTTTCCATAGGCACTCCCAATCATTGCCATTCAACCCCTTTCTGGAAATAAAGCTCTTACACAGAAATGTTATTCCCTTCTAGAGGAATGAATCTGGCATGGGGCTCATTGCAGCCGTTTTGTTCACCGCAAACAGCTGCTATGTAGGTGGAGAGAGCTTATCCAGGCAATGAGTGATGGCAGCTGTATTACAAGATGACTCTTTCACTACTGTGGATTACAATGGGAGTGCTCTGTATAGAGCTATATAGCTGCAGGCAATTTTGTTTTACTGTTTGATGACTCTGCTTTGAGTGTAGCAAGGCAAAGCAAGCCCGGCCTTGGTTTTAATTTAATTATACAGTATGCCTTGATTAGTTAACATCCCACAGATTGTTGCATTTGTTAAACTCCTACTCTTCTGTTACCTCTGCCTTACATCATTGCCATTGATCCCCATAAAATGTAATCTGCCTTTGGCTCGAAGAAAAATGGTGCATTAGTCTCCTTAGAAGTTGTTTTTATATGTATGGGGATGTTTTTATTTTTTATTTAAGATAAAAGCAGCTGAAGCTGAGAAGTTAGATTGGGAGTCCAACAAGCAGAAATACCAACAATCTGTAGAGGAAAATAAGGAAAAAATAAAAAAGCTGGAGACATACTGGCTAGAAGCGCAAGCTCTTTGCAAAACTGTCAACGAGCATCTGAAAGAGACTCAAGAGCAATACGATGCCTTGGAAAAGAAGTATGCCAAAGCCAAAAAATTGCTCAAAGACTTTCAAATAAAGTAAGTACCAAAGTTCTGTAATGGCAAGAAATCAAGTGGATTATTCTTAACTGTTGGTCCACTGTTGTTGTTGGACTAGAGCATCCTTCAGTATTGAATCAGAGGTTTAGACATACTAGGTACTGTAATTCAGCAACATCTGAGGGTCCATTGTTAAGAAACAGGGCTGTGCAGTATTTCTCATCTCTTCCTTATGAGGCAAATTAGTACTACCATGCGATGCATATGTTTTACCATTGGCAATTTACATTAATTCCAGTCCAATTTTGTCTCCTGTGCTGGAGAAGATTAAGCACAGGCAACAAATGGTCCCATAAAAGCTGCCACCTCTTCCCCACTAGACTGAGTGGGCCTGTGTATGGGACTATATTGACAGCAATATTTGGCAATAATAAGGCAGATCTCTGTTGAGCAGGTTTAATACCATTGTTTGAGGACTGCATTGGTATGTTGATGTGTTCCAGATCTCCCTAACCCCCATTAAGATCTGATCTGTGGCCCAGGAGCCAAATGATTGGATCATCCAAGTGTATTGGTGGCTAAATCAAGTAGCAATTCTTTAATTCATGACTACCTTGCTAAATGAGTGTATCTTACAGTGTATTCAGTGAAGTAAAGCTATTTGTGCAAAGACAAGCAGTCCTCTGCACTCGCCTATAATCTGTATGCTCTTAATGACTTGATAATGAGTGCAGAGGATCTCTTGTCTTAGTCTGTATGAGTTTTGTGGTCGCAGCCTCATTGCATCTCCGCCTAATGGTTTAAAATTTAGTGACAAGCACAACTTTTCCTTTTTTTTTTGCTAAATCTATTTGTGCGTCATGTTGTCGTGCTGTGAAACTCTAAATTATGTGAGCAGTTTACATAAATCATTTTTTTTCTTGTATAATTTGCTTCTAGGGAGCTGGAATTTGAGAAAAAAGAAGTGGAACATAATGAACTTTTAAAAGAAAAAGACAGACTACATAAAGAAAAAATCAAAATCCTAAATAGCAGGGTAAGCCAGTGACACTTGTCATTTTCAAGGCAGTTTCTGTTCACACAGTTTAGGCTGCATTTTACCGACATGAGAAATAGATTGGAGCTTCCCTCGGTTAAAGGTGATACTATCCATTTACTACTGAGCGCCGTACAGCATTGAATTCCCTTTCTCTTCCAACCAGCAACAGACGATCGCTTGGGTATTCCCCAACACCTGCCTAAATTAGGGGTGTTGATCAAGAACCTATGTGCAGTAGCACCGCTGAATCCAATTGCTGGGTGCCAATTAAAAATGGATATTGGCCCGATATCGCGGGCTGTAGTTTGGACACCCCCTGCCATAGACGTAACAGTTATGATCTTTCTTGGAAAATCTTCTTGGATCTTTCCAAGAAAAAGAGTTTGTTTCAATACACATGTGTAGACCTTAATCGTCGGATATACCGGTAGAAACAATAGAATTCTACCTGTAGCTGATGATTCAGCACTAACAATGGCCTTCAAAGGCCCCTGATCAAAATTTTCTGTCCAGCCCGATCGACGAGCCGACCTATATTCAAGTGTTCTGCCAGCTCTTTTCCCACCATACACGCACCGAATATCGTACGAAAATTTGTTTCATACGATATTATCTGTGCGTCTATGGCCACCTTAACTGCTGATACATATTGCCCCCAGAATAAAATACTTTTAGTAGCAGATTGTTTTATTTATATAGAAGTTTGCTTTTCTTTTTTCCCCCCTAATTATTGCAGGGCAAGGGAAAGGAACAAGCAGTGAAGGGAGGAGGGAGGAAAATGAACAGGGCAGAGAGGGGGTTAAATGAACAGGGCAGAGAGGGGGTTAAATGAACAGGGCAGAGAGGGGGTTAAATGAACAGGGGAGAGAGGGGGTTAAATGAACAGGGCAGAGAGGGGGTTAAATGAACAGGGCAGAGAGGGAGAGAAAGGAACAGGGCAGAGAGGGAGAGAAAGGAACAGGGCAGAGGGGGAGAGAAAGGAACAGGGCAGAGGGGGAGAGAAAGGAACAGGGCAGAGGGGGAGAGAAAGGAACAGGGCAGAGGGGAGAGAAAGGAACAGGGCAGAGGGGGAGAGAAAGGAACAGGCAGAGGGGGAGAGAAAGGAACAGGGCAGAGGGGAGAGAAAGGAACAGGGCAGAGGGGGAGAGAAAGGAACAGGGCAGAGGGGGAGAGAAAGGAACAGGGCAGAGGGGGAGAGAAAGGAACAGGGCAGATAGAAACCAAAAGGAACAGGGCAGAGAGAAACCGAAAGGAACAGGGCAGAGAAAGGAACAGGGCAGAGAGGGAGATAAATGAAAAGTGCAGGGAAAGGGCGGGGGGAAAGGAACAGGACAGAGAGGGAGAGAAAGGAGCAGTTCAGGGAAGGGAAAACAAGCAGTAAGGGTTAACAGATGTCTGCAGGGAAGGACAGTGTGACATCACAGACATGCCCACTAGGCAGAAAGAGCCTTGGTAGTGGAAAGTCTTGGACAGGAAGTTGCAATACAGATGTTTTTTGCCCAAAAGGTATTAAAATAAAAACTATTTCTTCTATTTCACATTATTTTACATGGTTTGATGCATTGTGAAAATGTACCGTATGCTATATGTCCCCTTTAAAGATCATTTTGATTCATACATTTGAAGCATTCCTGAAGTGTTCATGGTACAAATACTTAAAAAGTGGCAGATATTTGATTTCTACATTCCTCTTGTGCTTGTTTTAACTTGATGTTGCTGGTGTGAATGCAAATGTTGATGAATGTTCACCTACCGGGAAATCCTCTTTCTTAACAGATTTCAGATCTCGAGTACAAACTGTGCAATTATGAGCAAACTGTTCAAGGGTTGCCAGACCATAATAATCATACAAATGAGAACATTGCAGAAATTGGTGATAAGGATCCAACTTTGGTACAAGCTTGTGAAGCTCTGGAGACGGAGAGCTCTCCAGTTTGTGACGATTTAGTACCAGGTAAAAAATTCAGTACATATCCCAGAAATCAGTGCCAACTATTTAGCCACAATATAATAATTGTACTTGTGTATTTCGTTACACACGTTTACTGTTTCTATTTTCAAGTCCAACTTGATTGCACAGTACAGTTGTTAGATGAATGGAACTTCAAGACTTGTAAATAGTAACCAGTGTACAATGTGCACATAATACATGTATAGAATACAAACGATGGGTGAACACAAATAGATTCACTATAGTATACCAAAGGAAAAGTTACCAACCTCATTGCAGGTTTGAGGAAGCTTTGGGGAGGGGTGCAAAACAGATAAATGTAAATAGCAATAGCAAATAAATATTACAAAGAATATAATAAGAAACTGTATCTTTCACTTTGTAGTCCACCCAACACATTTTCTCTTTTGTGCAATATGATTGTACAATAAAAGCAACTGCAACTGAATTGTATCTTGTAACACAGCACTGTCACAGAATACATTTAGGGGCAGTGTTATCAAAATGTGAGATTAGAGCTCCCCTCAGAAAAACGCACCCACCTTCTATTCATTCCTATGCGATTTTTAGAAGTGTATTTATCAAATGGTGTTCTGTAACTTATATCTATTGATAAATACAATTGGAAAAATCCCACAGGAATCAATAGAAAGTGGGTGAGATTTTCTGAGGGGTGCTCTAATTTTGACAACACTGCTTCCATTTTTATCTTAGATTTTGATGAATGCGTTGGAGAAACTCAGCGATTAGACACTAGTGCACATAAAGCCAAAGCACAACTTGCTCTCAGAGTTAAACGACAGCGGCCATCTCGAAATAAATTCAAGGAGCCTTTCACTGGGGAACAGAGCATTGGCTTGGAGGTGAGAAATCATTTCATTTTTGCACAATATGAAATTATAGTGTAGTGTATAAGTTTGCTTAGCCACTTATATATTAATTGATTGGTTGTGTATCCCAACCTGCAATAACAAACACAGCTCAGTTTATTGGTTTAAAAAGAATTGCCCAGTGCATGAATAGTCCTTGATACAATATGCCAGACAGCATGACGGGCAGCCCACATAAAACATTCTGCCACATACTGCCTAACCATAAATAATAGCCTGTTTTTTTATAGTTTTCTACCATGATTTACATGCCTCTCATTATACAGGATGATGCAGAAGAAAGTATCCTAAAAATGGAAAGTTCCAGCCCATCTGAAAACAAAGTTGAAGAATTGGATGAGCAGACTGTCTCACCCTCGTATCCATATGAAGGTCAAAGAACTGAAAAGACTCGGGAAGCTGAAAGTTTAGGTAGCCTTCTGGAGTCCGATCCCTCCATTCCAACTTCCTCCCCCACACCCAGGACTAACACTGAACCCATTCTAACCAAAAGTCAGGTTCCCACTGGGGAAGGGGTAGATCAGACCTCCCCTGAAGCATTCAGTAGGAATACCAAGCAGAGAGAATCTAAAGGAAAAGGAAAAATTATTAAAGGTAAGCTTAGCTACCAGGCTTAGCAAAATAAATTTAAGTCATTGTGCTTACTAGCACTTTGCAACTTATAGCAGCTGACTTGATGGAAAATCTCTTTCAAATTGATTTCAGTGTGACACATATTTTTATTAAGAGGAAAGTCCAGTATAAAATCTGATAAAACTAAGGCCCTGTGTGCCCAGGTGTTTTCAGAGGTGTTAAGGGCAGAGACACATGAGGAAACTTCGTACGACTTAGGAAAACAAAGCTCTCGTGGTACCATCCCACCAGCGTTTCAGTTTGTAGCCGGCGGTAAGGCTTTTCAGGGCAGGGCGACTAAATCTCCCCGAATCTTCGCATGTGTCTCTGCCCTAAGGGTGCAGCTGAAAAGCTGAATGCTTCAGAAGGTGGTATTGCATGTATGCTGTGGCTGCATCCATATCCTGTGAGCCAGTCCTCCACTCACAGTAAATGCAAAGCTTGACAGCATGTATGAATGCATCTTGAACGCTACTTTAAAGCCAGCGGGTATGAGCGTTATGAAGGACCAAAATTATGTTCTGGGTATCGTTATTCAAGTAATTCCAACGTTTAACATACTTACGTAGTAGTAGTAGTTAAACATAATAGGTAGTGGTTTGAAAGCCATAATAAAATAAAAAATACCAAGAATTTGTGTTAACTTATTTAAAAGGTAACTAATCCCCTCTCTGATTGGTACTGGCTTCCAGTGCACATGTTCATAATTGGAAATCACCACCATGGAGCTTATTTTCAGAAACGTTACTGCAAAACATGGCTGCCTCCACAACTACTCTGCATTTGGGTACCAGCTACAAAGAAACTCTTAACTTCAGGTTGATGCAATTGGGAAGGAGGCATGGGCAATTGTTGAAAAATAAATGGAGGTGGGGAGTTTAATTGCTTTTAATATCTCATATGTACAACATGAAGAAAAGATTAGACCCATGATAGCAAGAACATAAGGCATATCACATTTCTGATAAATAGGTTTCTGTTTATTTTAATTGTTTTTCATTGTCATGTCACACATTTGCTGTGATCACTGATATTACCAGTGTGCATGCTGCCCTACCAATACATATGCATGTTTGAATGTGTTTCTCTCATTGCAAAAGGCGGTTAAGCGAGTATTGATTCCTACTAGTTTTGTGTTTTGCACACTCACTCTCTCTCTCTCGTCGGTGATTGGCCATCACAGTCCCTGCACTGTGGGATTTGATAAAAGGACATTTTTGCTTGAGTACTTAACTCTATGTACTTCATATAAAAAATCTTTCATGTCTCTCTTTTACACCACTTAAAACCACTTGTTTGGCTTGATACATGTCTTAATAGACTATCTTCAAAGGGCGCATAAAGAGCCCTTGGTAAATTTGTTTTAAAAGAATCAAAACCCCTTCAAATAAAAAAGGTAACGGAGTATTTCATAATATCATGGGATCCAGTGAGGGCCCTGCAATGCTGTCCCTAGTGTGCAAGTGTACCAGTTCTTGAAAATAAATATCTGAGCTGTTCAGTACATTATCTTCTATTCCAAGATGCCTTGGTAATCAGTTCTTGGCAATTTTGTCTTATGCCTCCCACTTGTGCTCGGGGTATATAAGATTGACTGGAGGTAGGGGATAGTTCTCAGACCTATTATTGGATATTCTGTGGGATGGAAACATGTCACTAACTCGGCTACATTTTCAGATGAAAAGAGAAATGAGGAAAAAACAGTGGAATCCAATGAGAACACAGGGAAGCATAGAAGGCGGTTTCCAGATTTTGGGTAAGTAACAGAACTCTAACCTTTAACCTTAGTATAAAATAACTTAATATGATACAATATGAAATTCTGATAACATTTGTGGGTGGTCTTAATTTTTTTCATATTTTGTGATTTTCCTTTCATTAAACTTTTTGTTCAGCTCTCCAGTTTGGAATTTCAATGGCTATCTGGTTGCTAGGGGCCAGTTTACCAATGTCTTGATACTGCAAAACACTGTTATTGTTCTACAACTGACCATGTAATTCTAATATGCTGAATTGATACTGCTATACATCTCCTTTTTTCTTCTGTGTCCTACCTAGGGTTGCCACCCTTTCTAGAAAAAAATACCAGCCTTCCTATATAGATATCTTTTTTTCCTATTAATAAAATTGGGATCAACCATCATTTTTACCGGCTAGGTGGCAACCCCTAGTCCTACCCCTGTTACTTGAAAATAAAAAGTTAACTATTAAAAAAATAAGTGAACTGCATTTTAGGTAGGTTTAATGTTTTGTATTTGTTTTTGTTTTTTAATGCCATTTCTTTTGTTATTTAGAGGACTGCGAAAATCTGGAGGCAAAGGCAGAAAATCAGATAAAGAGAATCCTAGAGGATCCTTGGACAGTCGGTAAATATAAATATATGCATAATAGTACAGACACTGATAATCAGTGGTTATTTTCTTTATTCATATTGCAAACTTCAATCTTAATAAGTGCTACTAATTGAACACATTGCTATGCATTGACTTTTTCAGGCACGGGGATTACAAAAAATTAGGGCTTGCATTGAAAATTTTATTGAAATACGGGTTAAATTTGGAGAGTTACGGATATTATTTAGGGATGCAATGAATCCAGGGGTTGGATTTAATCTTGGATGTGCTATGGGATCAGGGCATCTCTCGTGCCTGGTACAGCAAGGTGCCACAGAATAACTCCCATTGCTGCACTGACTACAGACGGGCACACTAAAACTTTAACTTTGTAATCATTAGGAATATGTCATGGGTACTATGGACACTGATACTAGTTTCCATTGACTATTTTTTTACAGGATGGCTTATTAATGTCTTGGAATTTTTATATTGACTAGATTGTAAACTCTTAAAGTCATGGCCCAGCAGTCTTGTTTTGGGATTGCTACATTATAAAAACAAGTATTAATGAAAGCTGTCATAATGATAGTTTGGTTCAGTTGCAGAGTTGTCATTAATAAAGGTAGAATGCCTGCTAAGCATTAACATTTGAATAAACTGCTTAAATTATCTTGTTAAGATGGCCATACATGGGCAGATTTGGGTGTGTGGCTTTAACCTGAATCTCAAGGTAGTACTTCACCTAACTTTTAATAAATGTCCTGTTCTTAGCAGCTATTCATCTTCCAGTTTCTTCATTCATGCACACTGCCTGGCTGCAAGGGTAAATTGTACACTGAAACTCCATACTGGAGAGGGAAGACAAAAAAATAATAAACATTTTAAAAACAAAGAATATTACAGTCTACATGCAGCAGGCACCATGCGGAATGAGGGGAGGACTTTTATCCATGCACACTGCCTGGTTGCTAGGTTAAATTGTACACCAACAACAAGGGAGTTTCTGAAACTCCATACTGGAGAGGGGAGGAACAAAAAATAATAAAACATTTAAAAACGAAGAATATTACGGTCTACATTAGAGTCTTGCAGCAGGCACCCTGTGGAATGAGGGGAGGACTTTCAGGTGCGGATATAGATGCGGGTCTCCTCTAAATTTCTTATCTTATGTATATTGCCTATATTTTACTTTTTTTTTTTTTTTTTAAAGTTTTACAAAATTTTACTGTCCTGCCCACTTTTGATGATGTCACTTCCGGTTTGCAGCAACATCACTTCCCTTTTGATGGTGGTCGGCGGGTTGCAGGTCAGGTTTGCGGAGAAGGCAGTTGTGGGTCGGGTATCAGATTAAAGTGGGTAAATATGCGGGTTGCTGTTCAGGGTCGGGTCTTAGAAATTGGTTTTTGCGCAGGACTCTACATCATGCTAAAAGTTAAATTAATGATAACTTCCCCTGAAAAGCTGTAGTTACACAAAATGCTACCTTAATGAACTAGGAGGCACAGTGGTGTACTTTCCCTCTCTCTTTATTTTGCATTTAGCTGGAGGGAGATATGTGCCTGCAGTTGCACAACAAGGAACTGGGTGTGTGTTTAGCTGAATGTCTGCACCTACAAAAATATATAAACAGATCAATTAGAGGCTGTATCAGTGTGCTTGGGCATGTCCCATGCTTACCTGCACAACACATCAGAATTTGTATATCTACAGTATCCCATTGTAGTTGAACTGAGGGAACTAGCTGCCACAGACACAAAGATGAAGTTGTACGAATATTCGTTTCGTACGATTTCTGTCGGCTAATGATATCTCTGCATGTATTGCCTATCTGACGATATCCAAGGATGACTGTCACTACTATTTGTTGGATATAACTTTCATACGATTTCTGTCTTGTCAATTAATTGCCAGAACATCTTCTTGTTCTTTTTACAACTTTATTTAATCTGAATGGTTAGTGGTAGATCGGGAGATTGCAACGAACAAGCCTTCGTTGAACATAAGGATATATTTGCATGTCTATGGCCATTTTAAGGCCTGTCTTGCAATAAGTCACAGTAGGGGGGCACAAACATTGGCTTTCTCCTGCAATTTCATAGTGCTAGGGTTATTTGAACCCTAGCAACCATACAATGATATGAATAAGAGGCTGGGATATGATTAGGAGACATTGGGAAGATGTGTATACCTTCTGGGATTGAGCTTCATCGGGAGGTATATATCAACCCCCCGGAACAGGACTTATACAAGATCCTTTTTAGGTGATGTATTGTATGTAGGCTTCTGTATTTTTATCCCTTTTTATTTTGTAACTGTTTGCTACTCTGTATGTTGTTTTGTAATCTGATCTTTTTGTATAGTTTATGCACTGTCCATTTTGGATTATTAAATATAAAATGTAATGTTTGTCTGCTGCTCAAAATGAACCTGTGTATGTTGAATGTGTATGTTGCTAGTTACAAGGAAAGCTTTGTCTGCTCAACACTGTACCCCTATAGTAAAATATAAGGATGTGTTGTATGATCATCTGCTGGTGCAGGGGGTTCAGGCATTTCCCATTCCAGTGAATAGAAGACAGCGGGGCAACATTGAGCAGAGGAAAATATTCCTTTTACCATAGAAGCAACGATTCCCTGCTATTCTCTTCTGTCTTTTGAGGAAAAATTATATCAAGATTAATCCTGCTTAAAAAAAAGTGTATTTCTTCTGCTTCTGTGCAGAGGTTCCAGAGACTTGCTGGAGGAGGCCGACAATCAGTCGCTATCTGATTCTGACTCACCAGTCCCCACTTGCATGCCGTTTTCTTGGTTCGGAGAAAGCCACAAAGAATCTCCCTCCAGTGGCAGCCTGAACTTCTCACAGAGCGGCCCTGACCTTACTGTGGAGCAAAGCCAAGAGAGAAGCAAGAACAAGGTACATTCTCACAGAGGAAACATTATGCTGCCTCCATAATGAAGCCTTTGTGTATTCCCGAGACATTTGTATCATATGTCCTCTGCTTAGCCGGCAGCCTTTCATTAGTGCTTCCTCACTTTTTGTCTAGGAAAGGCTTCTTTGTTTTTTAAAACTAATGCCACACAGGGCTGATGCTCGGCCTAATCAGCCAACCCTGGTTTTCATCTATATCAAATATGCATGGACACAACTTTGTATGAAACGCCAAGGTCTACAGCTTATATCGGCACATGTACAGTTAGTGCTAGGCCTGGGCTGTATAATAATACAAATAATGCTGGCCATACGCTAATGGATCCACTGCAAGTTTGCCAAACAAGCAGATCTTTGCTCAGTGTGGCCAACCTTGTGCTTGGTTTTAAGGAACAGTAGCGCCAAAAACAGGTACTGTTGTCCTGCACTGGTAAAACTGATGTGTTTGCTTCAGAAACACTACTATAGTTCATATAAACTAGGGATGCAACGAATCCACTATTTTGGATTCGGCCGAATACCGAACTGAATCTGAATCCTAATTTGCATATGCAAATTAGGGTGGGCTGGGAAAATGTACTTCCCCGCCCCTAATTTGCATAGGCAAATTCGGATTTGGTTCGTCTGGGCAGAAGGATTCAGCCAAATCCGAATCCTGCTGAAAAATGCTGAATCCCAAACCTGGATTCGGTGCATCCCTAATATAAACGAGCTGCTGTGTAGCAATGGTGGAAATTGAAAAAAGGCTATATGGCACAGGTTAAATAGTGGATATCAGATAACACCATTATGTTCTACAGAGCTTATCTGCTCTGTAACCTAAGACTTTTCTCCTTTGAATGACTGCCCCCATTGCTACACAGCAGCTTATTTATATAAACTATAGTAGTGTTTCTGAAGCAAACAATCCCGTTTTACCAGTGCAGGGCAACACTGCATTATATTTGTATTACTTTAAAACAATTACATATTTTGTTACTGTTCCTTTAAGTCTGGCCTCTGGGTCCACAATCTAATTCTTACATTGGCCTATGCAGACCTGTTGGGAAAGGACACCATTCTGATGTAGTTTTTCCCTGCAGGATTTTCTAGCTTTTTTTAGTCTGTTGGGACAGCTTTTATGGGTACGTGTAGGGACAGCTTTTAATGCGCATGAGTATGGTCACCTTTATACCGACCAGCAATGTAATAAGTGAAAAACTCAACATTTCGGGGTTTGAAGTACACCTTCCCTTTGTAAGGTTAGCATTGCTAATAGTCATTTAACATCCATAATGGATTATATTCTATATTATGGGATTACAGATTTTGTGAATATGTAGTTTATGTAGAGGTACCTATGAAATGATACAGGGAAATATGAATGAGAGCCAAATTCATGTTTATACAGAGCGTGAATTATTATTTGGAACAGTCATTTCCCATAGAAAGGCACAGGGAGAACATACTAAGGGTAATTGTGTTTCCCCACTCAGTAAGTTTTGTTTGTTACATTTCTGTTGATCTGGTGCCATTGATCATACAGCTATAGCACCCCATCACATATTTGGATCGGTCAGACAATCCTCACCTGCTTAGCAGTAACACAAAGCACACACAGCTAGTGGAAGGAAAAGGTTAAACGCATTGCTAATCTCTAGCGAGTAAAAGTCTCTGTGTTATTGGAATTTAGTAAACTGGAAGACATGCATGCCATTTACTCCTTTCCCATATAAGTGCAGGAACTGCTGATCATCATTCAAACAGAGGGAGGCTGTAAAATTCCACTTGTCTTCTTTCCTATGCTGCAGAAACATTGCTCAAAGCAGCTGATGTAGAACTGCAATGTGTTTTACCAGCCTTGCACTGGTACTTATGTGAGGTTGTTCTCCTTGTGGCCGTGGCTTGAGGAGGGGTCTAGTTAATGCCATCTTATCTCTACTTGTTTTCAGAGTAGAATGCTCATAGATGATTCATACAGTTACAGCCCAGGCTCTGATCTGTCAGGGTTAGTGGCAGAGCCAAGTCTGTCAGGGCGCTCACACACTTTCACCTTCTCTTCGAATGAGGTGAGTGCCAAAGTGTGTACTTGGTGTTGTGTTAGCAGTCTGTCTGTCTTTCACCATAAAAGCATGTCTGTTGTGTTTGACTAGCGCTGTACAGTGAATGGGTGGGGACAGCAGAATAGCTGTATTATATACACAATGCTGTAATCATTATGAACCTAAAGTGCCTCCCTTGTTATATCCAGTAATAACTTTCTGCTTGTACCACCTACACATGTTCCATACTGAGCATCCACTGTCTCAATTGGCTCAAGGCTGCTAAGTGGCATGAGCCACAACCCCATCCTGGGAAATACACATTTACTTTACTACAGTCAAAAAATGGGCAGTTTTAACATATGTGCCGTAGAAACCCATATGAGCACACAAACACCTCAGCGTTTGTCTAGAAATATGGTTACCGTTGCACTATTTCCAAACAACTCCCTGATGAGACTAAAATGAACAGATCTACAGCAAAATCATTTTGAAGTTGACATGGGTCCATACTTCCTTACTTCACTATGTTTTGTTTTTGTAAACTGCTCCACCCAGATTAGAAGGATTCTGTCTCCCAACTGCAGTTATCCGAGTTCTCCCACCATTGTAATGTGGGATTTAGATCTGGACACTCTCATGGCCACTTCATAAAAGTCCAACTATTATTGGTCATTGTGTACATGGCCCATGATCTGTGACACAGACTCTTCCTTCTGACTCTAAGTTCAAGAATATGCTCCATGGTGTCTTGGTCATCCCTTGATTTCATTCTGTCATGCACTTACCCTGGCCGCAGAGCAACTCCAAAACTTCAGTAAAGGATGGTGGGCTTTTCTTGGAAGTTTTCATTTTTTCTCTGCAACCTTTAAGCTTGAATTTATCTGGGAAACCAGACAGAGTATGACACACACAGGGAGCACGTGGAAGACAAAACACAGCAGGAGACGGCAACCTATGAGGACCCTCATAGGTTGCCTGCCGGTGCCCCATCAGCAGTTTGTATGAGCTGTGAACAATGTGGGCAGTTTCAGTCTGGGTCTCAGGTGTAAACAGTACAGGCCTTTAGGGGTGTGAACAATAGAGGTGTCACAAGTGTGAACAATACAGGGGGATCACAGGTGTGAACAGTACAGGGCTTTAGGTGTGTGAACAATAGAGGTGTCAGGTGGGAACAATGCAAAAGTTTACAGTCTGAATTTGAGGTGTAAACAATTCAGGAGCCAGTTAATCTCAGTACTGATAACTTTTAAAGTTTACACAAGGTAAACGGTCACATCAGACAGACTTTTATGTGGGTGCCACATAAGGGGGGTTGCAGGCCACCAGTTGGACAGCCCTGATCTACATTGTTACCACCAGACCCATCATAGTTTCTTTCTGGCCATCTGCTGGTTCCTACTCCCATCTTCACACCAGTCTGGCCAGTTCTCTTTATGTGCTGAAGGCCCTCTCACATGGCTCCTCTGTCTTCTCTCAGACTGCCCTCCGGCTGCTTCCAGTGTTCTTTTAACCTGCTTTGAGATACCCCCACAGCTCACCTCCTAACTGACCAGATGCCAAGACAAATCCCTCAACTTGCCCAATTCTAGTTGAGCGAGTTCCTCACATACGGAAATGCGTTCTGTGGCTCCAGTAACAACATATAGCCCCTTCCAACCACAAGAAACCCTTTGATATATATCATTTGGGTAAGGCTGTGACTTGGTTTCCTGGACAACTGGTTCCCTATGAAGGATACATTACCATATACTCTGGGTAAAACACAATTGTCATGATCACATGAATCGATACAAGAAAATTCCAGATGGCAATTTCTTACACTACCATAGGCCTGTATATTGTATCTGAACTCAAATCTGTCTGGCAGTTGATTGAGATTCTTTCACCACAGTTTGAAAGTCCATCTCTGTGGTCTTTGGCCAAGTTTTCTCTTGTGACCACGTCCAACATTAAGCTCTCTGGAGAAGAAATTGTAAAAAAGCATGGACAATCTCAAGGCTCCAATTGTCTGTCATCTTCTCACACTTCTCTGCTTCTCTTTCTTTTCTCAACTTTCAGTTGGTGCACACAGACAATCCATAGTGGCTGAAGGTCTACTCTTTATGTACCTGCCACACAGGAATGACTTTTTATCAAACACGTTGTTCATGTCTGAATTAACTTTTAGTATGATGTAGAGTGTGATGTTCTGAGACACTTTGAAGTGGTTTTCATTTTTGATCATTTGTGGTTTTTGAATTATTTAGCTTTTTATTCAGCATTTCTCCAGTTTACAATTTTAATCAATTACAATCTTGTTGGTAGGGCCCAAATTACCCTAGCGACCATGCATTGATTTGAATAAGACACTAGAATTTGAATATTAGAGAGCCTGAATAGATAGATGAGTAATACAAAGTAGCAATAACAAATGTGTAGCCTTACAGAGCATTTGTTTTTAGACGGGTCAGTGACCCCCATTTGAAAGCTGGAAAGTGTCAGAATAAGAAGGCAAGTCATTAAAAAACTATAAAAAATGAGGACAAATTGAAAAGTTGCTTAGAATTGGCCATGCTATAACATACTAAAAGATAACGTAAAGGTGAACCAACCCTTAAAAGATTTCTTAAATTATACAATTTTCATTTTTGAGTTTTAAACTATGTTTGTGTTACAAGTATATTTGCCATTCCAACTCTCCGTGGCGTTGGTACTAGATGGAGCCATAGTAATAAAGGGGATGCTCAGTTTGGATGATCAGAGGCCCATTACCCATCTGTATCTGTATAACTGTCAATGTGTGGCTTTACATCCATTTATAATCTGCTCATTTTGTTCTTTGTGCAAATCTCACATTTTATATTTACTTTAATGGAATCCAGGACTGGCCTACAGGTTCCCTCCATCACAGTGTGTGCATGATAATAAAGGGCTTGGGTTCAGACACATTTATATTGTCCCATTCTCTGTATATAACGGATCAGCCCAATATGGCTTGGTAGTGGGTTAAAGGCACAAATGGATGTCACATCTGATCCTCATTGCTGTTCCTGAATATATAAATATTCATTGCTGAACCCAACTATAAAAGTAAAGCAAGATCACTTACATGTGTGACTTGTCTGCATTGGCCTCGCTGCAATGACAGCTAGTGGATCTGTCTTCTTTTATTTATTATCTTTCATTTAGTTCACTGGCTGCTCTATACACTTACTTTTCTACCCGCATCGCTATTAGCTAAACTATAACTGGGACGGGGGATCATGCCATAAACATGAGCCATTATACAAACTTGTCCCAACAATACTGTCTGCCCAGTGTGCTTCAGACTGTTGAAACAATGTAGCAGAAGCCAGTCCTCCTCCCAGTTTTTTAACCAGCTGCTTCTGCTACATTGTTTCAGGAGTCTGTACTAGCAGTGCAGATACTCCTTTTATGAGCAATTGCAATAACAAATAATTTCACAAACTTAAAATGTTTTAATGTATATTGGAAATTTGCTTAAAGAGCTACTATCCTAATAATTAATATATTAAAACAATTATGCTCCCCTTTGACCCTGTCATATTAGGGATTCAAATTTCAAGAATTAAACGATAGGCAACACCTCAGTCACGTGCCTCTGTACTGCACAAAAGTTGTCATTTGTAGAAGCTTGTTGTGAAAGCAGAGCAGCACAAAGTGGCGGATCCCATCTTGGATTGCAGGTCCTTTATCTCCGCAGTTGCTGAGTCTGTGCAGTTTATGGCAGATCTGCATCAGTTCAACTGCTCTTGTTCCTATTGGAAGAATCAGAAACAGACTAATGTATTTGCAGCAGTGCTGTAAATAATCCAGAGAGGAGGTGATCAATTTTACTGTATGTCTTGTGAGACACTTGCTCTGATCCTGAGAATAAATCTGTCCTCCCTGCCAAAAAGCAAGACGTGTATCATCCTATTCATTAATAGTGTGGCTTCATATCTGTCTCCTGTTCCTTTGTATTATTTGATAACATGCCCCTTACATCTATCTGTTGTGTCTTGCTCCAGGTTCTGGATGATGATTCCTCCCCAACGGGGAAACAAAATCAGTGGCACAGCCGGCCGGTTACCAACTGGACAACACAGCAAGTGTGTCACTGGCTCATGGGAATGAATATGGAGCAGTACATCGGAGAGTTTACATCCAAAAACATAGATGGGCAGCAGTTAATGTTACTGGACAGCGAGAAACTCAAGGTACTACTGAGCGTTGAAGCCAATGTTCCGTGTGTGTGTGTGTGTGATTTTTTTTTTTTACACCTGGAAACCATTTAGGTCATTAGAATAACACTTTTATTTCTCTGATTTGTATATACATGTATATCCCATACTTCGCCTCTGTTATTACCACTAGACAGTAGCCCATAGCAACTAATCACTAACTAGCTGTTCAGACAGCAACCAGAAGACCAATAAAAGCAAAAGTCCTACATTATTTTTAAGAGCTACATTCTCTCTGTATATTATAGTAGTGATGTGATGCCATCTACTGGTGAAAAGGCTTCTTTGTTTTTTTTTTTGTTTTTTTCCCATGTGTATAAAGAAATTCTAGATCTAGACACATTGATATTTTCTGATTCGCTCTCTTGTATGAAATAGGACCAGGGCCTGTATGTAGATGTCATTTTACATGTTCTAGTGCAAGGGGTCCCTGAAGTTGTTTTACCCGTGAGCTACATTTAAATGTAAGAAGAGTTGGGGAGCAACACAAGCATTAAAAAAAGTGCCTGGGGAAGCCAAATAAGGACTGTGATTGGCTATTGGTAGCCCCCATATGGACAGGCAGCCTACAGGAGACTCTGTTTGGCAATGCACCTGGTTTGTATGCAACTAAATCTTTGCTTCACACCAGGAATTCAAAAATAAACACCTGCTTTGAGACCACTAGGAGCATCATTCAAAGGGCTGGGGGGCAACATGTTGGCTGGTTGGCGATCACTGTTCTAGTGGATTTGGGGCTCATCTTTCTGTTTCTGTCCTGATAGGCTTTGGGTGTTTCCAGCCAGACGGACAGAGCAACAATAAAGAAGAAGATCAAAGAAATCAGAAAAGCGCAAGAGAAAATGGAAAAGCAGAAGGAGAAAATCATGAAAAAAGGGGCACCGAGGCCAAGTGGGAAAGCAGCAGTCACTGTGGATTCCACCTGCTAAAGTCTATTCCCTCCCAGTCTCTATGTATATACTTGTACAATGGGGGAGCTTATATATTTGGGGTTATTGTATTTCAGATTTTTTTGTAGTGTCTTTTTCTACTTGGAAGTCACCTAGAATCATTTATATATTTTTTTTTCTCTCCAGACTTAAGAAGTGTGAAGTGAAATGTAGTCATTTAGGATGTGTAAGGAGCATTATTGTGAGGCCACTAACACAGTTAGGGTTGCACATGAATGAGCTGTGCTTCTATCTCCTATAAGAACACTGCTTTGTTTGTCATGTGCTCCCGCGCTACATTAGACTTGTTCTTTCACTTAACCACTTCTTAATCCTACTTCATGGCTGCTAAATGTATTAGTGACAAATGACCAACTGCAGCAGCGCTGTGTGTTGTATATAAATGAAAGTAATCACTGTTAGACCTGCTGGGACTGGATGGTTTCATTCGGCCATTGTCCAATGAAAATGTAGATAAATGTTGTTCTGAAGGAAACACCTGATGCATCATTTGTTTTATAACCACTTTCCTACAATGGCTGCCTCACTACACCCTGCCTTCCTTGGAAAGGGGAGATTTTTTTTCATGTACTATGTGGCCTTTAGTCTCTTTCCACTTATTCCTGAAAGGGAACTAAACTTCCAGAAGATAAATATCATGTGAAATTGTTCTTCTGAGCACTTATGCAATTTACATAATATTGTTCTCAAGATACTGACAGTTTGTGCACTGTTAATACAATGAAGAGAGTGCCAAGCCACCAATCAGAAAATGAACTTACTGAGCAGGAAGCATCTCTGGGAGCTTGTCCCTCCATTTACAAACAGCTGTCATTGTATCAACTATGAGAACACTGGTTTGCTTGTCATGTGAGATACTTCTCTGCTCTGACTACATTTACTGATGTCTAGTCAGCCGATAGAACAGAACAGCAGGGCTGCTGTGGTTCCTGATTCATTAAAATAGTGTAACAACTGCTACTGTCTTGCAAACTGATAAGAATTCCTGTAACTTGCAAAAAAGTGCAATCTGAGCAATTTGAGTTAAGTTCCCCGTGAGCACAATAAGTTCTACAGAGTATAATACTCCACGAGTTGCAGTTTGTTTAAGTGATTGCTACGAACAGTGGCTGAGATTATGGTACAGGGAAGGGAGGTGTAGCACTGACGGTACTTACTCTGCTAATACTACATCACTACTACTGATAGGCGCACGTTTCTTAACCCTTGCTGGGACACAGAGCTGCCATTTTTATTCCTATGGATTTTACCAGTATTGCACAATTTATCGGCACAACCTTAGTCTTGAGCTCTTGGATGTTGTGGGACACAGATGCAGAGAGACTGAAATGGGGTTGTGAATATGTCTTTTATGTAGTATGTGAGCTTGGGCTCCATTTGAGGATAGAAATAGTGGGTATAGGAGGGTATTTTTGTACTGCTAAATAGAAGAGATCCGCACAACTAGCATTTTATTGGAATTTAACTAAAGAATTAGGGTAATATATTTTTAAATGAAATTAACCTGTTCCATTCCCTACACAGAGTAGTATAGTGTTTTATATGTGAGCTGCAACTGTTGATTGAGGACCAAATGTTCCATTAGCTCTTCCACTAAATTAACCCCTTTAACAAAAATCATAACATTTATTATCTGTTTTTGTAAAAAGAAAAAAGTTTTATATAATAAAACTGACTCTTTTCTGAGCCTCTGTGGTTGTTTTACACACACACTTGTGTCTGCTGGACAAGCTGCAGTAAGTGGAATCGCACACTGAGGGTTTGTATAGAAATATTAAAGTTGGGGGGAATGGAGATCCCCATGTGACCTGCTGGCTATGTATGCTTCCATCACTACTGACCTCCCTTACACACTCAGTTGCTCAGGGATTCAACTTGTTGCTTTGCTCCTTAGAGGTGGGGCCTCATTTAAATTATACCCTACCCAATATTGTAGTATTTTATATTTTTATTTTATAATAAAAGGAAAGTGTCAGTGGCCTCATTCACATCACCTAAAATCAGTGCAGTGCTTATGAGTTAATATCCACTTCAAAGGAGAAGAAATCTCACAAACAAAGATTACCTTTATTTTCACTCATTTTACTATTCTATTCATTCCTATGGGATATTTAGAACTGTACTTATCAAATGGTGAGTTCTAACTTCCACCCATCGATACATACAAATCTAAAAATCCCATAGGAATGAATAGAACATGGGTGAGTTTTTATGTATTAAGCTCAACTCACATTTTGATAAATCTTGGTGTATGCACATAAGCACTTTTGGGAGATTTAAATGTATCGTAAAAAGGAATGCGCAAATAGTGTAACTATATCTCTCTGTACTTTACCACAAGTGATTTATTATTTAGATGGGTGATAATCACATTCATTGTATAATTTGAGTATTAAAACGACTACATTATATTTATATGTTGAATGACTTGCAGGGAAGGCAAGTCAAATCAAAACAGAGAGGCCTATAAAACCTGCCCTGCAGCACACAAACAGGAAACAGTTGCAGGAATATTTGACCATTATTGTTATGAAAACAAGGAATCCAGTTGGTGTTGATCCTCAAAACAAATCATTTAACCAAAATTGTTCCAGGTTCCTGTTTGTACTGAGCACAGAGCTGCAACAGTGTCATAAAGCAATGTGGTGCAACATCAGCCAATCATTTCATAGCCTTTTAACTACAATTGGATATATATTTCTCTGCCATGTGAGGCCCAGCAGAATGCCCCAACACGCCCACAAATCAATAAATAGTTTATCCTGCCTTTTTTTTTTTTTTTTAATAATTTGTATTTGTTGCACACCACACCACGGTTATTAGGGAAGGTGATTCATCAAATGTCCCTTCCAAGAAATACACACCTGTAGGTAGAACCTTATTTATATAGCAGTCATGTGTATCATCCAGGAGGAGATAACTAGGAGACAAAGTTACTGGAGGGACTTGTCCCCCTTCAATAGTTCAATGGAAATGAATGACCTGTTTCCCATGGTTTAGCAACTGCAGCTATAAAAAAAAAAAGAACAGTTACATTGATATAAAGAACAATATAATGACTAATTGTTTTCAGCCACAGATGCACAACTCACCCACGCTACAACATTTCCCAACAAACCTGAAGTTTACCTTATGGTGAATCTGTATGTTTAACCCATAATACACCTAAAGGAAGCATGAGACTTAGCCGCACCCTGTAATTTGGTGATTCTGAAAACAGTGATGGTGGGGGGTTTTATGCAGAAAGGAAACACACACCATTAATACACCATTAAGTATTGTATTGCAATAGACAACAGGTCATACAGTAAAAGGTAACAATCACTTTAACAACTGAATTAAATTAGTTTTCAATATTTTCATAGTTTTTTTTATTGACCTTCCTATTTTGCCTATTTCAAATTGTTGCATGGTTGTCAGGGCCACTGCCCCCAGCAACCAATAAAACAGATGAGGCTTTTATTTTACTGTCATTCAGAATTCAAGGCGTGAGTCAATCTATATACAGTGTATATATTATACGTGGTACTGGGTGGAAGGCCTTTATTACTGATATGTACTGGAAACATACAAAATGCATTTCCATCCATAAACTCCCATGTGACACTATCTATAAGCAAACTCAGTTCCACACCAGCACCCCCAGCAGTGAGCTGTAGTTCCACAACACCTAGATAGTGCCAATACCTCTAATTTATATTACTGCAAACAGGTTTTAACCTACACTAGTTGGACCTGCTTCTCAGAACTAGATAATGAACTGGTTAATTGGCAATGTCACACATTTATATCCAGACGGAGTTAAGGCCACATTACACTAGGGTTCAAATTCTCCCTCTCCCTCTCTCTCTCTCTCTCTCTCTCTCTCTCTAGTGGGGCAATAAATACATATAGTGATGGCTGGAGAAATTAATGAAACAGAAATAAATATCAGTTCAGAGAAAGAACCCACAGTAACCAACCAGAATTTATTTAATCTGATTGGTTACTACAGAGCGAAGCTGCCCGTGCAGGAATAGACCTGGCCAAACGCGTTAATATTTGCCCAATTTGGCCACCCGTGTGCTGGGCAAATGAGATTCCAATACAGACCTATGGACACTCATGCCGAGAGGACTTCATCAATGCTCCAATATGTTGGGTCTGGTTGTGCTACTTTTTCACCAGTTTATTGGCTCATCACCATTATACCAGTATTTACTATTCCCCACACTGTGACTAATACTCACTGTACACTCTGTTTCTTCATCTCACCAAGGGATAAGACATAAAAGTGAAATGTGGTTCTCCCTGCCTGAGATGATTTATTTGCTGTCCCTGACACAGATGGGAAGAAACCAAAGTCATGATAGAAAATAACAGGCTGAGCTTCCCTTTTAAAAAGGAGTGGGGAGCCAGAACAAGAGTCACAGGCAAAATGCAACAATAATACATAATGTAAATGCTGAAGGACGAAGTAGAAATGTGTCCAAGGACTGTGTCACCTGAATAACTGCTGATGGTTTTGTTCACATACAGATACTGAGCCCAGCTTACATGTGAGAGGCTGATAGAAGGGCAACGTTCGTTTTTAAAACTCTGCTCCGAGCGTCCGAAATTCAGTTGCTGCGAAAGGTGGTCATGTCCTTGGGCTCACTGCTGGGGACGCACCAGTCGTCTGCTTCATGGTTGGTCTTGTAATGTTTCCAGGCAGATTTATTGTACACAGGAAGCCTCTCCACTGACTCTGTTGATAAAGCCTGGCAGGGAGAAGGGTTATAATGTAATTATTGCTTTTAAAGGGGAACTGTCATGAACTTTTAATATAAGTTTCCTTATACTGAAATAAGAAACTTTCTAAATATAATCAATTAAAAATTCTGTATCGTTTCTTAAACAATGAGTTTTATCTTCACTCTTCTCTTAGCATCTCATTCAATATACCTTATGGGAGGGGGCTTTTGCCTAGAAGATGTATTAGAGCTAACTCTCTATTAAAATTCCCAGACATCATGTCTCTCTACACGCAGGATTTGTGCAAAAGGCAATTATTCAGTTAGATTTTATTTGTACTGGATTCAGTTATTTAAATGAGCTCTAATTCATCTGCTAGGAAAAGGAGTCCCCCCCCTGTAAGATATAATGGATCATTCTTTTGACACCCAACTCCTGCAAGAAGACAGAATGAAGAGAAACAGATGCTGACAGAGGGACAGTGAGTATAAACTTGATTATTTCAGAAACAGTGCAGACTTTTTAATCAACTGTTTTTATAATGTTTCTCATTTCAGCTTATACTAAATTTTCATTTTCGTTATAGTTCCCCTTTAATTACTGCTCTGAAACATTTCATATCTGACAGTGAGTGAAAACCAGTTGCTACAGAGTATTTCAAACTGTAATGCCATGTAGCGGGCACAATTTACCTGTCCCCTGGCAAGCAGACAATCTGTAGAGGGGTTGATGTAAGATGCCATAGACAGTCACTATTTACTGGGCTTGTGTTTGGGCCGCTGTATAGCTGAAATGTCAGGGGCTATTGTGAACCTCAGTTTGGATCAGGTACATGATTACACAGCGGATAAACAATGGTTTTAAATCTTATGTAGGAAGATATACATTGGGCAAATGCTATTTGTGGCTCTCTACAGGACTACAGTACAGAACAGAAAAAAACTCCCGTGCTAAATGGCATATTTGTTGCCAATAAACAGTTTGTAGGTGCTGGATGAGAGAGACAAGCTTTACATGTAAAATACGTTCACATCATGGCATTACTGGTCCTTTAAAGCTTGTTTTAGAAACAAAAGAGCCTGCCAGCTTTAGTTGTGCATCATGTGTCTGCTACAGGCTCTATATGAGAGTTGTCTGCTCCTGAACACAAGTCATGTAACTATTAATAAATTAACAGAAAAGAGCAATAAATTGGCAAGAACAGCCTTCAAGCAAAAAGAATTCTACTCCCATTAGTTAGTTGATATTATACCTTAAAGTATATAACAGCATCTGTCCCATAACCCTCCAGCGAATATAACTTCAAGTCTCCTTGAAAATACTTTGCATAGAGGCGAGATATTGGCAAGCCATACCCAAACCCGGCCTGCAACAGAAATAATGATGTGAAATGAACAATGGACAGGCATTCACATAACAGATATACAGGTATGGGACCAGTTATCCAGAATGCTGGGGACCAGAGGTTTTCTGGATAATGGATCTTTCCATAATTTGGATCTTCATACCATAAATCTACTAGAAAATAATTTAATTACTAAATAAACCCAATAGGCTGGTTTTGCTTCCAATAAGGATTAATTATATCTTCGTTTGGATCAAGTACAAGGTACTGTATTATTACAGAGAAAAAGGAAATCATTTTAAAAAAATTGGATTATTTGATTATAATGAAGTCTATGGGAGACAGCCTTTCCTTAATTCGGAGCGCTTTCTGGATAATAGTTCCCAGATAATGGATCCCATACCTGTATTAGAAATAGATATAAATATAGGGTGAAAACATTTTGTTCTTTATTTGCCTGATTTTTGTGTGCAGTGAAGCTATTACTAATATTGTATGGCTGGCACCAAAGTAAAAAAAAAAAAAAAAGTATTGGCAAAGCTCATCCCTTGTGTGCTGCTGTAGGAATGTGCATCTACCAGCACTTATTTCTGTCATTTCTTATGGTTCAAAGCACGTTATCCACAATTAGGCATGCACCAAATCCACTATTTTGGATTTGGCTGAACCCCCGAATCCTTCACAAAAGATTCGGCTGAATACCGAACTGAATCCTAATTTGCATATGCAAATTAGCGATGGGAAGGGGGGAAACATTTTTTACTTCCTTGTTTTGTGACAAAAAGTCACGCAATTCCCTTCCCGCCCCTAATTTGCATATGCAAATTGGGATTCGGTTTGGCCGGGCAGAAGGATTCGGCATTATCCGAATCCTACTGAAAAAGGCCGAATCCTGGCCGAATCCCGAATCCACAATTGAATAAATGAGTAACTCTATGGTTATTTCTTGAGCTAAACAAGGAAACTAAACAAGGCTACTTCATGTCTGGTCCTTGCAAGGCAGGAATGAGAGAGGGCCTGTTGTGTAGATTTTTTTTGTGTTACCTTTGCCCAGGTTGTATGACCCAGCAATAGGATTTTCCAATGCTTTGTAATGCTATTGGCACTGTACACAACGTGGAAGGGTCATATACCTCGCTTTTGCTTAGTAGTATATATTTAATCTTCCATTATATATAGGAACATCCATTCTCCCCAACAGAAGAGCCTTGTAATTATTCTGTGCCCCTTAGTGTCTTGTGCATTAATAAATGACCAGTCTGATATGCGCCATTTGAGAAAAGTCTGTAAATCCATTCAGGTTTGGGCAATCCTGCATCACAGATAAAATTCATCTAAAAAGAGATTTATACAAGTAGTTAAAAAAAAACTGTAACAAACCAATGGGGTAGCACGGGATGTTTCCATTCGAGGCAGTGGCGCAGTAGAATACATGTAGTTGAACAAGCGCTCGATTTTCCTTAGAGGAACACCTCCACCTCGATCACTGAGCTGTAATGCAGCACAGGCAACATGAACAGAAATCAGGAAATTTGAAGCAAACAAAAATCAATTTATTTATCGACTGGCACACTTCTCTGATGTTGGACATAGGATGCCTATAATTATTATCAAATCAAAGTATTAAAGTGCTGTGAGAATGCCAGCTGCACATAAGGACAATCTTTACTGTATAGGTTATTAAAGGAGCACAATAGTCTTTAGCTAGTGCTTAGCCATATCTTTGCAATGGCAGAATTAACACTGTTGATTTGTTTTCCCTTCCTAAAATGAACCTCACCTTTAGCCTTTTACTGCTTTAATGGGGGGGGGGGGGTTTGAAGCAAGCAAACTAACTAAACAAAATAACACTTTATTACATACAACTCAGCAAGTGATTATGTGTAAGGAACAGATGTGTTTGTAGATTGTACAGTTCCAGGCTCCCTTTGGGTCCATGCTGGGTTTACTGTCAACAACTAAAGATTCTGGCACAGAAATGGTTAAAGGAAACAGTGATATATTTGTAGAAGAACGATGGGACACACAATTTTTTCCAGAAAAAAAGAATTTAGCGATCAGCTAGTAGATTGAATGAATGTGCAAAGTGTTAGCATGTGACTGGTACAGGAGGATACATAAAGCTCTCAATTCCTGCAGTTGAATGTTAGAAATCTCACATTATGAATGGAACATTCTCCTTTAATTCTAGACTTAACAAGGCATTTGTATCACTAATCCTACTCTAGAACATGGGCAGGGCTATTTACATGTCATTAGTCAGAATATGTTGTGCAAGAAGTGAAATTACCTTAACTGTTAAATCCTCACTGCCCAAAACCACATGCACTTTTATAGGAGGATAGACTCCTTTGTCTGCCTGGAATTCCATGGTGGCTCTCATTGCATTCTGTAAGAAAAAAACAAGTAATGATCTGCTGTCCTTGTAATGCACACTTGTGTGACATGACATTCCTCATAAACTGGCACTAGCCACAGCAACCAGACAAGTTTCACAATCCAGGGGTGTGCCAAGCTCTCAAGCTGCAGTTAAATGCCAACAACCTCCCAGTCAGTATTAAATGAAAGTCAGATAAAAATTAGCCTGGTGCCTCACGTTGGACACTGTAGAAGCTTTTAGATTCTTAAAGGACAACTAAACCATAAAAATGAATATGGCTAGAAATACCATATTTTATATATACAGGTATGGGGCCTATTATCCAGTTCGGGACCTTGGGCTTTCCGGATAACTAATCTATCTGTAATTTGGATCTTCATACCTTAAGTCTACTAGAAAATCATTCAAACATCAAATACACCCAATAGGCTGGTACTGCTTCCAATAAGGATTAATGATATCTCATTTACAATGTATTGTTTTATTATTACAGAGAAAAAGGAAATCATTTTTAAAATTATGGATTTTTTGGATAAAATGGGAGTCTATGGGAGCCATACCGTAATTCGGAGCTCTCTGGATAACAGGTTTCCGGATAATGTATCCCATACCTGTACTGAACTTATTAAACCAACCCAAAGGGTTCAGCCTCTCTATAGTAGCAATGATCCAGGCCATCAAAATTATCACGTGAGATTCCCATCTTGGATTTTGTTAGGAGTGTCTGCAATACCAACATGCTCAGTGTGCTTTGAGCAGCAGAGGAGAAGCTAAGCTTAGTGGTGGTCACAAATTATCAAGAAGGTGGTCACAAATTATCAAGAAATTTTGCCATTTCCTTTTGATTTACAAATCTTTGCCTATCAATGTGTTGTGATTGGTGTTTCCATGATCCCAGTTCCACAATTTTCCAGATTTATTATATACAGAACATAAAATGAACATAAATTTCTTCTATCCAGCTTTTTTTTTCTTCAAAAATCTATGGGAATTTGATATTGTAATTTCGGGATTTGGATAATAATTTTTTTCCTCAAAAACTTGCAAATCAAAAAAGGGATTCAGAAATTAATAAATCTTTTGATGCTGCTCTGTTCAGAAAATTATGTTTGTGAGCAGAGAAAAGTCATCTGACATTTCTGTGGCTAGCTGTGCTACTTCCATATGTGTTTATCTTTTCCTTTGTTAATGCGAATTTGTGACACACACTTCCAGGGTCGGACTGGGCCGGCCCAGACCCCCTCCCCCGATCTGTGCACATGCGCACAGGGGCCCAGAGTTGGCACATGCACGCGGGTGGCCCCCAGAGGTTTGGAACCCGGTGGGCCCCCTAATGTCCAGTCCGATCCTGCATACTTCAGTAACATTACATTCCTAACTTTCCTATGACTGTTGAAATAATTTAAAAAGAATAAAGTGAACCCACACCAGCTATGGGCATGTCTTCCTGTTCAAGGTTTGGCACAAGAAGAGATTCTACATACCTTGAACAGTTCAAACACCATGTGGTAGAGATGAGATGGCACATACACCACTTGAATGGGCTGTCCTGGAGATTTAGCTAGAAATAAGGAAAGCAAAATTAAAGTAGAATGATGCGCTATGATTATTTATGTAATGCTAACATATTCTGAATCATTTAAAGAGATTATACATACAGTCAAAACAGTCCCTGTCCCTGAGGAGCTTATAATTTAAAATCCTTATCACATGCACATGAAGTGAGTTAGCCTGCCTGTATGTTTCTAGAGTGTTTGAAGTGTTTGAAGAAATCCACACAAGTGCAGGATGAACATACAGAATCCTTGTAGATAGTACACTGGCTGGAAACCTAGTACCCCAGCAATGCAAAACAGGAAACAATACACCACTACACTGCCCTTTTTTCTTTAAAAAGCCAAGTACAGCATTTATATATAATTTACTGTCATGCTCCACCTGTCATTTGTAAAGTCGAACCTGTCCCTTCAGCCATTTTGTCTGTTGAAGCAATCTGGCCATCTACACTTGTAATACCAAGCTGTATAACAAATATCCCACTACCCATGTGACCTGCTCAATAACTTAAAATTAAATCTGAAGAAAGTGAAAAAACTCATAAATCTGAAGAGAAGTGGAAAAACGATTACCGTTGAACTCTGTTAACTCTAGTTCCGGGGAGCTCATATAATACAAATCACACAGATGTTTTGCATTTTCATATCCATCTACAGAATAATGGAAATAATGATTAGTCACAAAGTTCCATGTGCTAATTTTGATACATGTAAATCATAACCAGACCTCACAAAGTGTAGTGGGATAGTCTTTAAGTCAATGAACCATGTGAGTTATGAAAATCTTAAGCACTGGACGGAATCCATCCACAATTTTTCGAAACTATAGCTCCCAGCATGCTTTAACTCATGATAAAATCTCAGATTATGCTGAGAGTTGTAGTCTAGATATATTGTGGTAGAGATAGATTGCTTCGGAAGATATACTATATAATAATATGTTTGTTGGCTGTGATCTGATATGGCTCTCCAGTTTATTAGTGTATTTACAGATGAATATGCATATGCAGAGCTATTGTTAATGTAACTTCACTCTCAGCCACTAAAGTAACTGCAAACTGCCCCACATACAGGACATCACACCTTGTCCCTTTTTATCTAGGTCACACAACTCCAAGCTGACCTCCTTAGATTGCAATCAATTTAGTACAGGTAGTCATGATTTTCTTTCTCTGTTCAGAGAATAAAGGTATGGAACATGTTATCCAGAATTCTCACAACCTGGGGTTTTCCAGAAAAGGGGTCTTTTGTAATTTGGATCACCACACTAAAACAATCATTTACACAATAGGATTTTCTTGCCTCCGATAAGGATTAATTATATCTTAGTTAGGATCAAGTACATGATAAAAAAAAATGAATTATTTGATTAAAATGGACTCTATGGGAGATGGCCTACCTGTAACTTGGAGCTTTCTGCACACCATACCTGTATAAGCATTTAAATGTATTCCCCAATTTTTTATTTTGATTGGTTCCTTACAGAAGTTCAGCCCCTGCTTCCTATAAACATCTTTCATTGACTTCTGACACGAGTAGATTAGTCTGCATAACAGTTCAACACAAGCCCATGTGACTAAATATCTTGAAAAGTCTATGAGCAGCATATTATACTGCACATGACTACAATGCCTTAGATGATATTAGTTGTAATGGAGAGCATTCCAGCTGCTGCACTATCTCCAGGTGTCATATAGACTTTAGATATTGAAGTCATACCCTGTTGTTATCCAAATTAACACATGATGTAAAACAGAACTGGTCAGTCATCTGAACGAGTAACTACAGATTCAGAGCAGCATACAGAGGTCAGGTTGAGTTCTATATACTAAAGTAAGGGGGCTGGCTCCATATTAAGTGCATGACAACTTATTATAGGATGAAGATCACTATATATATAGTGAATAAAGTACCCCCTCTTGTAAAATATAAGGATATTATAAGTTACCGAGGAGTTTCATGACCATATAAAAACACGAGGCCGAAGGCCGAGTGTTTTTATACAGGTCATGAAACTCCGAGGTAACTTCTAATATCCTCATATTTTGCAACTGGGGGTACTTTATTTATTATAATACACAAATTTCAGTGAGTCATGTGACAGAAATGACATCAGAACTCACCGTTTATAACTGATGACATCAGAACTCACCGTTTATAAGGATATAATTTACAACATATTCATGGCTTTTGTGTATTATAATAATTTATTGACTAATTTGACTAAGGATGTGCATACACTCCATTAGTTATCGTTAGCACTACTACACATATTTCTCAGCCTGTGATTTTTCATCCAGACAAATAATATTTGTTAACTATGACAAAAGTACTTACTCTAAAAGCTAGATCAATGATACGACTTTACCTTTAACTACGTCAACAACATTGCATGCTGGGTCAATGCTACCAATGTGCTTCGGATGTGCTGGATTCACTTTCACTTCCCCTCCAAAGAGCAAAGCTGCAATTCAGAAAATAGGAAGGATCATTCCTCTAACTCTACATGAATCCTAAGGACAAGTTGTTCTGGAAATTTCTCAATAACTGATCATCTATGCAAAGAAACAGTAAGGTCACATTTAAGGGGAATGTTTCTATTGTAATGTAGTTTCAGCAGATTTTATACACATGGATATTATTCTGAGGCATTTTGCAGTTGCTTTTCTCTTTCTAATTTGCATTTGATTTATCTTTTTATTCTTCCCTGACGAAAGTTCCTGTGAGGAACTGAAACTTTGGTCCAATAAACCTACACGACAGTGGCGTAACTAGATATTACTGGGTCCCACAACACATTATTTTTTAGGCCCCCAAAATGTCTAGAGGTTGACCTGTTTTACCAATATTTATTGAAATTGTGTATGAACTAAGGCCTCATGGGGCCCCTTTAACTCTTGGGCCCCCCTGCAGCCGCATGGTCTGCTTCCTCTGTAGTTACACACCTGCTACACCATGTTTTCAAGTTGACTTTGTTGTTGAATTGTCCTTGGTGTGCCGTCTATTCTCCCAAATGTTTACCCTCATTGAGATTGGCACCCAGGCTTTACTATTTTGTTTGGAATGCATTCCGTATGCTTTTGTGTGTATATATATATATATATATATATATATATATATATATATATATATATATATATATATATATATATATACATATATATATATACATATATATATACACAAAATATTTAAAAAAACTGCAACTTTGTTTCAAATACTTTGCACTATTTAAAGGTTTAAAGTATACCGGTCATCAAATGTAGTCCAATGCATTTATTAGGCAGTGGTTTATAGTTAGCAGGTGCTTCTGAGCTGATAAACATTTAGAGAGCACTGGAATCCCATGAATGAAATGAAGCCGGGAGACAGCATACTTTCTGACTAGTTACCTAGGTAGCAGGACATCTAAATAACAAACAAGTATATCACGCACAATGCAACCGCAGATACTTACTGTGTTGATTTAGCAGCATTCTAATCGATATGCGACTCATGTAAAAGCGGTCTAAAAAATACTGCACATTCTGAGAAGTTACTGGATCGACCCCAAAACTGTCTTTAAATTCAACCACTCCCTGAGCCATAGTTGGGATGACATCATTGTGTCGATTCCGGATGGTGATCACTGTGTCTGTGAATCTATTGTAAAGACAAACATAAGGCCTCTTTCATACTTTCTGTGCAAGATGAGAAAAGGAACTGCCGATTTCAACAGTCATCAGATATGGATGGATGAATTCAACTGGAAGTAAACTTCAATTTGGCATGTATATAATTTATATTTTATATATACATTTACTTGCATACGCAGCTGTCAAATATACAGGAGGAAGGAAGTCCGGTCCTTACAGTCTACCTGACTTAAACACATAGGGACTACCTACTATTAAGGGCTTAACTGCTAGTTTGAAAATACATGCACCTGTTAAATCACATGCACATCAGTTGCACCCATATTGCTGTATGCCTAGAAATGTGAAAGAGCACCCACAAAGGTTTAAAGGATGCTTGTAGTTTCTACCAGCCACTGTCCAGTTTTAAAAGTAGAGGGGCTTCATCTGTACATTACACACATATTAGTAAACTCTGATAATCAACTGACTAGGTTTGTGTCAGCCATGGTCTTAAAAGCTTGTGACTGAGGATTAATCATTTAGGACCTTGCTATGTCTGGCAGATGTAATGCATTTGGCCAACGGCAAGAGCACACAGAGTACCTGTAAATAATATCTCCTAAACCAGGAAACCTTCTAGGTCCTGAAAAGCACTGAGGAGTGGTGGCTGAAACAGCTAAAAACACCAAACTTGTACTGGAAGTTCTACGGAACAGGGACTGCATCAGAGATGTTCTATGCACAGAGCTCCTGTATCTGGTGATGTACAGGCACTATAGATTGACTGCAGACCACAAGATTTGGGGGAGGCACTGTAGCCCTGACTATATAGCGGTTTGGAAGAAAGTGCCATTCCCATAATACTGTGTCCTGAAGATGGCACTGCTGAAATGGAGAAATTGCATTAGTAGCTCTTTAAATAACTATAGTGCCCAGACAGTGGATTCACTGTATTCCAGCTTGATAAAAAATAGTGCAATTCCCATACCATAGAGAACATTGTTTAATAGGTCCTACCCAACTCCATTCAGTGGACCAATTTATAAAAGGAGACCTATTATGTGAAAAACAAGAATGTGCCAGTGCATTCAACTCTTGAGTTGAGTTTCTGGTTACTTTATTGAAAATGTCTGCAAAAACCCTACTAGTCCCGCCTATCTGTTCCTCTTCTTGCTGCCTCTTTTCCCAGGCTGTGTAGGGGAGTTGGCGGCACTCAGCATACTGCCCTGTAGGATAGGAACCAATCAGCAGCTAGGCTGACCTAGGGAACTGAAGCCTGTCTTTACTTGTGTGACTGCAGGGCTGTGATTGGCTGTCTCCCCCTACTGTGCTTTTGGCAGGGACTGTTAGGACACACCCGCCCCTCATTTGAAACACAGACAGGGACCAGTGAACATCTTTAGGGAGCTCCAGTAAAGGGTTCATTTGTAAAGACAATATCAATATATTGCCAAAAGTAAAACCAGCACCATAGAGTATACATGATTGTCTACAAAATTAGGGGGGTTTCATTTATCCAATATGTCTCCTTTAAACTATGTTATACTGGCAATCTAGTTGGTAACTATATCATTTCTGATAGGTTACAATCCTGCATCTGGTCAGGTAACATCTGAATACCTGCAAAGTATTTGAATTCTGGGAGAAAAGGGCTTGAATAAATATTTTTTCTTTTCAGCTGAGCCGCCTCCTACACTGAAGTCACTTCCAGATTACAAAGCAAAGGATACCAGATTGGAACACGGTAAACTCTTGGGGTTAAAATGCAGAGTTGGGCTACAGATTTCTACCATAACGTATATTGGAAAGTTGCTTACTGTGCAAAAAAAAAAAAAACCAAATAAATGCAGTTTTCGGCTTGAGGACTCCTGTTCAAGGTTGGACAATATCCAAAACAATTCTATGGTGTCCTTTTGATAAAGCCTGACCCACTACATGTCTGTAACAGCCCAGTACGGCATACTTACTTTTGGACTGTATTTAAGTCCTCTGCATTGGTGTCCTTGAAATCAATTATTTCTTGGAAGCTCTGAACATACCTGCATGAGACATATGTGGAACACAGGGACCATTACCCAAACTGATCTCAGTGACTGCATCTGTAGTATATTCACATAAGGAGTTCAATGCACTTTTTACATTTGAAATACCATTGAATAAAATAATAATAATTAAATAATTTAAAAATTTAAAAAAAAAAACTTTTTACCACCTGCATTGTACATTTAGATGCAACTGTAAACCAATATATGGATAGACATGGTGATGTTGCACTGCACATCCAACCCTGGACAGGCACCACCATATATAAAGCCACCAGCAGATCCCATTTCTTCATCTGCACACTATTTCATTTACATTCATTTTCAATCAGTGTCAGTACTCAAAGCAGCTCAGCTGAGAAATAACAGCTACCTGAACTCCTTAAAATGTAAAATGCACTTTGGGGGAAAGTATTCAGGCAAATGGGACCAGCACAGAAGAAATCGTTTTAAATAGGAAATGATTATTATCATTATCATATCATATTATATGATTACATATAGTGGTGACTATGGTCAATGGGAAAAAATGTATTGATTATTGATGAATAATGTGTTGTGACAACAGTCACCCATGTACCTATAATGAGTTTTAAGCCTTTTGGGACATATGATATAGTGGGGATGACAGCTGGAGCAGAAACAGAGAGAGGGTGGTAGCAGCGAATAAAGGTATATGTGCCCTTTAATCAATTTCTTTGTAGTGACATTTTACTCTTATTAGGGAACCATACCTTTCTACTTCCTTAATTGTAATGCTGCAGACAAGTCATTCTACTGGTTTGAAAATGAAGCTTGTCAATCCAACCAAGCAATATAATTAATTTCTGTTTTTCAATCCTTACCAGCTCTGAACTAGCTTAATAGATGGCATCTTCAGGAGGTTGTCTGGAAGCAAATTTATCTCTTTCATGATGTTTGCTAATCGTACTGGCAATTCATGCCTCAGAAATATAAATGATGTCTTTTCACACGCATTCACTGAACCTGGAAAAGCAAATGAAAGGAACAATCTTGAAAAACTTTTCATTTTCCCCACTTCATAGATTCTGATATTAGAACAGAGAATACTTTCTTTCATTTACCCAGTTGATAACTAGGGTTTTTGTGTGCTTTTCCCTTCACTTATTACATCTTTCTACTTGCATACATAAGCCGAAGCTTTATCCATCAGCAACATAAGAACTATCTACTCCTTCAACTGCTGCATACTTACAATCCTCATTGCTACTAAACATATATACTTAAATGGATTATGTCATGATTTTTATAGTGTAGTTTTTATTTGTAAATTACACTGTTTACACTGCAAATAATTCACTCTACCATATAAAATTTAATTCCTGAATAAACAAGTCTATTTTTTTAGTTGTAATATTGGTGTATAGGCAGCCATCTCAGGTCATTTTGCCTGATCCTGTGCTTTCAGATACAGCTAGCACTACCCAATGGAATTGTTTTCAGACATGCTATTGTTTCTCCTACTCAAGGTAACTGAAGGAGTTGCACGGAGACTTGAATCTTTGCTATTGAGTGTTGTTCTTACATCTACCAGGGAGTGTTTATCTTGTTTGAGGGAACTGCTATCTTGTTACCTTCCTATTTTTCTGTTGCTGGGGGAAGGGTGTGCCTGAAGTTAATCACAGCACAAGCCACATGACTGAGGGCACCTGGGAAACTGACATGTCTAGCCCCATGTCAGATTTAAAAATTGAATATAAAAAAAATCTGTTCTGCTCTTTTGAAAAATGGATTTCAGTGCAGCAGCACTATTAACTGATGTATTTTGAAAAAAAAAATGTTGTCCTGAGACAGTATCCCTTTAAAGTAGAAGGAAAGGCTTTGTGCACTTGGGGGGTCTCAAATGTTAGGCACCCCAAGTGACTGTATTGACTTACCTGAAGCCCCGAGCCGGTGCTCCGATCAGCAGAAAACTGCACCAGCCCTGGGTGATATCAGTGAGCACCACTGAGCAATCCTCTTCCGTCTTCCTCTTTCTTTGAGCGGCTGCACATATGCAGTAGAACGAAAAGCCAAACTTTAAATAAAAAGTCAGCTATTTCGTTCAACTGAGCATGTGTTTTCCCTGGGAAATTTAAAGAAAGAAGAATCCAGAAGAGGATTACTCTGTGGTGCTTACCGGTATAACGAGGCCGGTGCAGTTTTCTGCTGATAGGTGCACAGGTGATTTATTTATATGAAGCAGATTATTACATATGAGCTGTTATGCAATATATTTTATAGAGACCTACATTGTTCGTGGGGTATAGTTTTCCTTTAGGGTAAGGGCACACGGGCAGATTCGGGGAGATTAGTCGCCCCGGCGACAAATCTCTCTATTCTTTGGGGCAACAATCCCCCCTGAACTGCCTTCCCCAACCTTCCGCCGGCTATAATGAAAAACCTCCAGCAATATGGCACTGGTGGCTCTTCGTTTTCCATAGTCGCCCAAGGTTGCCTCACAAGGAAACTTCGGACGACTTCGGAAAACGAAGCGTTGCTGCTGGAGATTTTTCATTATAGCCGGCGGGAAGGCAGTTCGGGGAGATTGTTGCCCTGAAGAAGAGAGCGATTTATCGCAGGTGCGACTAATCTCCCTGAATCTGCCCGTGTGCCCTTACGCTTAAACTGCTTTGTGCACCATTGTTTGCAGGGGCCTGCCTTGCACTGCAGGTAACAGATAAGCTAGTGAGAAGACAATGGGTTCTTGTTCAGTAATAGAGGGCAGGCTGCAGGAAAGCAATGTATGATATAGCATGGACAAGGTCATGTTCTCTAGCAGAGAGCAACATGTACTATTACTTGCACTGTTACACAGCAGCAGTGGCATGACTAGAAATTACTCTGGCCCCACAGAAAAATATTTACAGGACCACCTAAACCTCTGTGCCGATCAGCTACTTATAACATATGCCTTTTTATAAAAAATGTGCAATGCTCTGTTACTGCAGTTCCTTAAAAAAACACAACTCATACAATAAAAAGATATTGGCATATTGAAATGTAAATAAATGTCCAGCATATATTCATTGCAAAGTTATTTGTAAATGTCATTGCTACTGAAGGCAGCATCGGTCTGGCCATTACTAATCTCTGCACAGATTGTCCAGACTGTTGAAACAATGCAGCAAAAGTCCGTACTCCTCCAGACACAACTCCAAAGCCCTGTATACTTCCCCATAAAGAGATTTAACTGGACAACAGCTGCTTTTGTCACACTGTAAAATAATTCTAATACTGGGTTGAAGTGTAACAGAAAAGAGCACAGAAACTGCACCTCCCCAATTGTATTTTAAATGGTATAGTTATATTGGCTCAATAAAAAATACAACACTTGGGAAGACGATGTTTCTTTGACCCTGCCATTTTGGGTTGAATGTTAAGCCAATGGTACTACTTGTTCTATGTATTTTGGACATAAGAACACCAATTAATTAGCAGGTAATTGTGTTGAACATCTGCTCAGCCTGATAATTCCTAGATTTTACCTTTTTACCTGCCCTAAGCCGGCCGGGAGAGGTACTCTTCCCAGAACCATTGTTGCAGAGTCAGTAGAGTAAGTGTTAAATGAGGACTCTCAGAATGAATGTATCAGTCAGGTGGCAGTGGTTCTTAAACAGTTAACAGGAAATGTATTTCATAAATTATTATTTATTTAATAAGAATAGTGATGCCAAGATTTCTTTAAAAGTATAGCTGCAGCTACTTGTAATATAAGTAGAAGACAACAGCAACTACAGAAATCCTATACTCACTTATATGGAGCTCAAATGAGGCAAAACACAAAGTAAATGGAATATGAACCAGGATAGATGCAGAGACACCCAGTGAATGGCATCCAGGAGTAGGCTAGTATTGTCTGGGGATTGCTAACCCCACTGATTCTCATATGCTGGGGCACTGAGCTGCCCATGCACACTAACCCAACCTGCCTCACAACCCTGCGGTGTACTAGGACTATGGGTACTATGGGTCTGACAATTCAATAACTGGTATCCCAAAAAGTAAGACCTAGTCCATCCTTTGGGCTTCCAGCACTCCTCAGGCAGAGTACCAAAAGCCCAGCACATGGTGATCCCACCGCTTTTATCATCTATGGAGAGGGACCTCCTATAACACACAAAAGCCATGAATATCTTCGTAAATTATATCCTTATAAACGGTGAGTAGTGATGTAATCAATCAGTTATAAACGGTGAGTAGTGATGTCATTTTTGTCACATGACTCACTAAAACTTGTGTATTATAATAAATAAAGTACCCCTCATTGTAAAATACGAGGATATTAGAAGTAACCTCGGAGTTCCATGACCTGTATAAAAGCAATAGCATATGTATATGGTCATGGAACTCCTCGGGGACTTATTCTTATATTTTACAATTGGGTACTTTATTCACTATATATCACAGTGCTAAATAGAAACACTTCAGCTCCTTCCTATCTCACATCCTGTCAGTAAGAAAAAGAATCATTATTTCACATCCCTACACAATATTATATATTTTTAATAATTTGGGGAGATTACACAAGCAGGTGAAAAGTGAAAAAAAAATTGCACTTTGCCCCAAGTCATTGGGGTAGATTCAGAAAAGGGTCAAATTGTCACCAGCGACCGCTTCACCATACATCGCACAACTTTGCCAGGCGCAAATGCGATATGAATATGCTAATTCACGAAAATGCAAAGTTTCGTCCAGCACGTCAAATGCTGACGACTTTTTGCTAGAGTTACTTCAGCTGTGCTAGCATTTCATAGCGAAGATGCGCAATCGTTCATTTGTGCCTAGATCTTGCGCTTAGGTCAATTTGCATAGGGCGGGTAATTTAAAGTTGCATGGAGGTCTTTATTATAAATGTTGGTGCAAATACTTGAAGTTACCACTTTTTCAAATACATGTCCAGGGAACCTCAATAAAAAGACAAGAGAGTTAATATAATGCCTTACACATGAGCCCACTGTAAAATGTTTGGAGATAACCGGTTACCCAAAAAAGTCAGGACTTTTGCAGGCAATTCCGCTTAATAAAAAGAAAAACGTTTTTGGAACTTTCATGCATTTTTGACACAGAATATGATGTAAGTGAAAGAAGATAGAGGAAGATCTAGCTTCTTTTAAGCACTTCGCCTGGTCTGAGGTGGCAAAGTCAACTATGGCGAAACAGGCAACGTTCACAGTAAAATCCACACACTTTAGTGAATTTGTGGAGTAACGATTGTTTGCCGGAGAGAGAAAAGTCGTCTGGCGATAGAGTGAGAATGAATGCTAGAGACAGTCCCGTCGCTAGCGAATTGGCGCCTGTTAGTGAATTGGCGATGTCCCTGCGCAGGGTCGGATTTGTCTGAGGCCTCAAGGTCCTAGCACAGCACGCAGTTAAAACAATTTTGACTTCCTTGTTTGTGTAATCAAAAGTCACATAATTTTTTTGATTTGGATTCAATTCGGCTAGGCACTTGGATCCAGCCGAATCTTGACTGAATCCCAAACCGAATCCTGGATTCTGTGCATCTCTACATACAATACAGTGATGCTGAAAGCTACCATACAGTGAGTTACATTTTGACCTCTTTTCTATTTATTCACCACCCTGTATTTACTAAAGTTGCACTCGTGATCAGCACTTTATTCCTTATCTGTATTATAAGGCTAATGTTAGACTGGGAGATTTCCTAGTAGCAGTTAACAGAGGGAGTTATCCAAATTTCCAAGCAAGTGCTTGCTAATTACACCAGTCCCTGGGGAAGAGAGCTGGCCTTCAAAACAGTATACATGGGGTGAAGTCCCCCTCAGCCACAACCAGGAAGTGCTCTCAATATGGCAATGTATATAGAGATGGGGCTCTGTAAGTATGTGTATGGATTTGTCAGATGATTGATATTGAGAGGGTACACCATCACAGTAAATTCCTTACGGTGCCTAGATCTCAGGCCTGATTACAGAATTCATTCCATGAATGACCAAGAGATGGGGGTCTTTAGGATTTGCTAATAACTGGTAAAGGTATGCCCTTGAACCCAGGTAAGTTTTTTTCTAAATTGTGCATGGAACAGTAGGGGGTAATAAGAAAGCATGTTCAGAGACTGCAAAGATCAACAATAGAAGATACAGCAGGCAAGTAATAAACAATGTACTTACCATACCTTTATACCTACAAGATAGGGCTTATACTGTGCCACCAAAACTATGTATTCCTAATGGAGTGAGGGGGTCAAAAGCCCTATCTCCTCTTATAAAAGTATCTAAAAATTAAATAAAACCCTATGTCTCCATTAAAAACTTAAAACTAAAAAGGAATGTTTTTTATTTATTTTTATTTTTTTTTATTAGACCCCCTACCCTAGAAGCATAAGGTGGAAGCAAATGGGTATGGAACTTTTGATAATTCACTACCACAGTGGCCAGAGATTGAGGTGGTCAGGTGAAAGAGCTCACTATATCTCCTTGGTTACTTTCTCACGCCCTCCTAGCTAAAGACACAGGGGCTCAAAACCACCTAATAGCCAGCCTCAAGATCAGGGATCCAATAAATCCCACACAGCCCTGTACAGACACCCCAGTGCATTTATTCATTTCAACCATTTCTCCATCATACACACAGTTACCAAGGGGTCCGGACCCTACCCTAACACACATGAGAATATTAAAAGCAGGAGTATGTCACGGCATGCAGTGGACACAAAATATGTGAACGTACACATGCACAATGCCACATTTTGATGTTAAGGCTTTGAACAAGCTATTTATAGAAGCTGTGATTTCCCTACAGTCAGACTTGGTTAATTTATGTATTTCATATGTATTTTTTATTTCATTATGTATTTCAGCATCAATAGATACCCACAATAACCAAAATCCTCACTGTCATAGGCAGCAAAGGTATAATGCCTATCTATCTATACACAAGCAGGCCCAATACTTTCCCCAGCCCAGTTTGTACCTGCATAAGCAGTGAATTGCTCAATGTTAACAAAACAAGTCTAATCTTACCCATAATTACCCAAAGCAAACAATAAACATGTTGCTGTCACAGGTTTACTGCAGCTGATTGCTCAAGTTAATAGTAACTCATAACAACCAATCAAAATTTGGCTTTAAGTCTTACCGTATCAAAGCTGAGTGACTGCTATGGATTATCAGTCCAGAGTAAAATTATAATAGCTTTGTAAACCAAGTTGTATAGGGGAAATGTAAACCATATCAAGCAAACAACACAAAACCTGAGATCAATGAGATATAAACCCCAAAATAATTTTTTTTGCCTAATGAAATCAACTGTAAGTCTACTTTCCAGGCAGCACCTGCCTTTCTATATTCTGCCCTGGAGGATCTAAATTTTGAAATAATGTAACAAACAACCTGCTACATTATGAAGAAACATGCAACTATGCCTCCTTTCATATTATTTCAAGAGACATAAATAGCAGTGCAGAAAGGGACAAATCATACTTTCAATTTGCAAATAACTTAAAATCCACAGAAAACATGTAATAGACAAATATTGGATGTTGCTTAGAATGAAATTTTCTCTCTTTTGGCAAAATTGTATTCTTGGTTTAACATCCCCTTTAACAGTTTCAAGATCAAGGAAAGCAATTCTGTTGCTATATAGAACTACTTCATAGTGCCATTTACACCATTTTTTTGGATTAAATGTTCTCCTGGCCATCAGTATGGGTGCTATTCAGACCAGAAATATCCGCAGTCAATGAGAGATTAGTGATCAATGTGCTGTTGAACTGGAATATTTGATTGTATGAGGGATGCTGGGAGTTGTAGTCTCACAACAGCTGGAGGTCAGCAGATTGGATGCTACTGCTGTGTATAATAGTAATAGCCAACAACTGTTACATACTTACAGTTCATGGCACCAAGGGGCCCCTGAAATACTTGGCCCACATCAAATGCTCTTCCCTAAATCCAGTGCCCATTATCCAAAATGCCCAGGGGCCTGGCAAAGACATCTCAGTCAAACCCTTGCATTACTTCAGCAGCATCAGCTGACCAACAGGCCCGAAGCACTTAAGTGTGTGCCTACCCAGACATGACCCATTTGGGCCCTTGGCGGGTCCCCAACTCACCGAAATCCAGGAACTGTTTCATGGACAGGGGGGACGGGGAAAACTTAGAGTAGAAGTCAACCAGGCTTGGGGTATTTCTGCTGGATAGGGGGGCGCTTCTCATCAAAGCTCTGAGTAGCCTCATCTTCACCCTGGCACGCAGCGGGCACTACCAACTAAGGAGCGCTGCGGGGTACACTACCATACCCTCCTCGTAGTCCTTTTGGGATTTACCCAGCATGCACCACTGAATGCCGCCTTATATACAGGCTTCACCAGGCGCTTGTCAGTGCTCACAAGCTACCCGAGTGGCACCGCTCACCCTCACCAGCCATACACCAGAGGGCTCAGAACCCCAGTACCCAGCAGCTGGCCAGTCCGCAGCCTCTCACACGCGTCCTTCAATATCCAACCAACCAGTACCACCGGAGTGAAAAGGGGCGGTACCTAGTCTCCACACAGTTCCGTCCCACCTTTGCCAATGAGAAACGGGAAAGTGTTGTGGGGGCGGGACAATAGGCGTCAAAACTGGAAGCCATTTTAGAGAAGGTTATGTGCTCAAACGGAGTACAAAGAATTGCGGCCATCATCAGCACCCAATAATTTCAGGGATAACGATTCTAAAAATCTGAACTTCCATTGTCCCGCCTACTGAACGCTTCCTTACTGGGCTACACTCACAGACCGTGCCCTATTGGCTCTCATAGATTTGACTAAATACGAGCCTTCTTATATTTTTAGCTTTTTTCCTTGTTGGTAATGGCATCAAGTATCTTTATTACCGGCCAGGTGGAAACAATTGAACCACCAACTGCAGTGACCCAGCTGGCATGTGTATTATTAATGTTCTTATAAGGCATTTTTGCTCTTCCTGGCATGTGGGGTTAATATGCTCATTGCACATAGGATGAATGGTAGCAAGAGGCAGTTAATGGAATGCCAAGACCTGTGTGTTTCTCATGAATGTGCCCTCTGAGGACTCAGACACCCTATTATATTTCATCTTTTATTATATTTAGGCTTGCAATCTGGCCGGTATTTTACCAGCCTGGCCAGTAAAAATGATGCTTGATGCCATCATGCCAATGTTATTAATAGGGAAAAAACAGCAACAATATAGGATTTTTTTCCCAGAAAAGGTGGCAACCCTTATTATATTGGAAATTTCAAGTGTAATGAAGCAGAGGCCTAAGCTCAGTTTGTAACACTTTCCAAAGCAATGTCTAGGTTTTACACGAATATACGAGGCTCTGCTTTCCCAGGATATTTTACTTAGGACACTTGTATGGGTTATTCTGTAGTACATTGCTAGTATAAAGGGGAAATATACCTCCCTTTCAGACCGGAGCTCATTCAGGTGGGTTTAAAGAATCAGTAACAATTTAAAAAAAAAAAGTTAATATAGAACGGAAAAAAAAACACAAAGACAAATTAAACCTTTAAATCGCTAAGTCTTTATTAAGAAATAATTTACCGAAACTCCGCTTGCGCTCCTCTTTAGAAAAGGCGACACGGTGAAGATCCATCATGCTGCACTCAATTTCTCCTCCATGGTTATCTCCTATAAGGAAAGCAGGGAGGAGAAATTGAGCGCCGCCCAATGGATCACCTTTTCTGAAGAGGAGTTTCGGTAAGTTATCTCTTAATAAAGACTTAGCAATTTAAAAGTTTAATTTGTCCTTGTGGTTTTTTTTTCGTTCTATACTAACGAATTTCTCTTCTATTTATCTTATAGTCTCTCATGGAAACAACTGCCTGGTTGCTAGGGTAAATTAAACCCTAGCAGCCAGATACCTGCTGAAATTCCACATTGAAAATCTAAATATTCTCAAAAAAACAGAAAACTGAAAAAAGAAAGACCAATTGTAAATTATCTTGATCATACTAAAATATACACTGACCATTCCTCCAGCCGCCCAATTCTGGGAGCTGTAAAATAGCTGGATGGCAAAAGTTCAACATCCTAAATTTAAGCAGTGACATCCATTTTATTTATTCCTGCCAGCTGCCACATTTATTTACAGTACAATCTCAATTGATGCAGCAGAAAGGCTGAGGCCTTTTCAAAAGGGTATTTGGTTATGAAGGACAATATTTGGTCAGCTATATGCGTGTGTTGCCTGAAATGTTAGCAGATGAATAAAATACGGAATAATAAACTTGTGGTGTAAAACAAAAGGAAATTAGAAATCAGCTAAAGTGAAAGTTAAGGAATTTTGACCTCTAATATTCTGTATAATTTCATTAGGGGTACATTATCTCTTAAAGGAGAACTAAAGCTTAACTAAAGAAGTAGCACAGTACATTGTTTTGGGCATCTACACCAGCCCAAAGAGAACCCCAGCCCTTTTAGCAGGGAAGATATTTGCCCCCAAAGATGCCCCAGTAGCCCCCCCAGCATCTGCCATTGACAGGTTTTAGCTGGAGTATTTTTGGATTCAGATTTTTAGCAGATTTGGGGTATAATGAATCTCTTAAAATTCAAGTTTTTTTCTTCCTGAAAAACTTGAGTTTTCCCCTTTAAAAACATGGACTGGATAAATTTGAAGTTTAATAAATGGGCCCCTTAGTGTGTCCATTCTAGATAAATACACTGACCATCCCGCTAGTAAGCAGAACCTAAATAGTAGTTTCTTCAAAGAACAAGAGCATTACACAGCCCTCCCTGAGAACTCTCTTATTATGACTGACCACCTCAAAATGGCATCACTGACTTGCTTGGCCTCTGATTTTGTCAATTAGTAAAGTCTGTGAGAAATATACAGATTATAGCAAAAAAAAAAAAGAGGAAGTTGTGCTCACCAGTAAATTTTGAACCGTAAGGAGGCTGTGAACTCAAAATTCATACAAAAAAAATTCTCTGCCAGGGTCGGACTGGAGCCTTAGGGGCACACCAGGGCTGCAAACGAAGGGCTCTCCTGGCAGTCCCTGGGGCCCCCTCCAGACCTCCAATTCCCTGGCCTGCCCAAGGTTCATTTCTTTATGGGGCAGCCGGGGTGCAGGTCTGGGTCGGTGTCCTGCCGGCCTAGTCCAATACTGTTCTCTGCACTCACCCATTATCTATGTTATTGCCTGTTCTGTTTAAAGGAGAGGGCATTTTTTAGTAGCTTAATATACAAAATGTCTTAGGGGTTCTCATTGTTTCAATAAAAAAAGCTCGAACAAACTCCCATCCCCAATTTTGTCCTATTTATTAATAAAATAACTCAATTTAATTGGATCGGTAAAAAACTTGATAATAACATGCGAAAACCCAAATCACTCGTTTTTTTGGGGGTTTTGCCCGATAACCCCAAATGTATCAAATTATCGGTCTAAACCCAGTGCAGACCACAATACCTTCCAGTTGGGATAGGGGCATCTCCTATTGACGTATACATGACCTTGACAGGTCTGATATGGCGGATTTTCGGATTCTGACTTTTTGTATCATCGGGGTATATCATCTCAAAAAATTCGTTTTTTTTTTACTGTGAAAAATGTTTTTGATCTAAAAAGCACTACCAGATACATGTGAGATTTAGTAAATAACCCCCTTAATGTCCTATATGTATATTGATAATGGATGAGTGCAGAACTTTTATTTTAAACATTTATTAAAAGTAATGTTTTTGGGAATTAATATATAGTTCGTCTATTAACTTAAAAATAAATAGCAGAAAAAGCGGTCAGCTGGCCATTACTGTTTCCCCACAATGATTGTAGTATATCCATGAATTCAGTGAGAGGAAACAGGAAGTGGGCTCCACTTCCTGTCCCAGGTCACTGCCTTGCATGCAGATTTCCAGTCAGATCAGTAAAGGCCAAATTGCTAACCATTAAGTACATTTTCACTCAGATAATTCTCTCAGATTATTGAAAGGAAATTGAAAGAGATTTTTAAATGCAGATCTCTTTCAGACTATTACATGATATATTAATAAGGGGGGATCATTTTCACTTAATACCCACAATAATGGCTGTTTTGATCATTCTGAAGTAAATGCCCAATTTAGCAGAGACAAAGGGTTCAGAGGCAGGAGAGAAGATCAGCATAAGAATGTGACATTTATTCAAATTAAATTCTGTTCCTTTTTAAAAGAAAGATATTAATGTACACTCTAGTATTTACATATACAGAACATAGGCTGTGGGTTTGATCAGGTACAGGATTAACAGACACATTGTCAGAGTATTTAACATAAAAATTCAGTAGTTGTGTCTCATTGTCCATTCATGAAGGAAATATTGCATTACACAGATGAGCTGCTAACAGTTGTCCATCTTGATTATTTGTATGTTAACCCCAAAAGCAGCAACAGATCACAGATAAATCTTTGGCGTTAACAAAAAAAAGGGCAGAAGAATTGAAATATCAATAAATATCATGAAGGCACCGTTATATACAGCTAACACAATATATAAAAGTTGGTTTTAAAGGGACAGGAACACAAAAACATTTTTTTAAAGTTATCTACTTATATTGACATGCCAGTTATTGTTATCCAGTACATATAAAACTTGATTTTCTTTGAAGTAGAATTCCTAGTCTATATTACAGTGTGTTTACTCACAGCAGTAGTGTTTGCAGACATTTTTAATCTATTGCCTAAAAACAATATATAAATATTATATATACATAGCCACCCAAGGGTTCATGCCTAGGTTAGCAGCCCTCAGGTGCCTATATATAGGCACATGAAGTATATATATATGTATATATATATATATATTTCTTTATTTGAAACAAGTTTATAAAAAAAAACTCTCCTCATCCTGATGCTGGATAGTTGGAACTAAATCCAGCAACAGAGCTAAGAGGAAGGGATGGTACCCCTCTCTCTTCCAATTAGAGCATGTGCAAAGACTATCCTGGGAATGTGCCAGTCTGTGAGGAGACAAACGGCTGGTAACTATTAATACAGCCCTGGTCCCCACCAGACCTGTTGTGTTCTGAAGTCTTGAGTATGTGTTATCAGAAAGCCCTACAAAACACCAGCACATTGAATTTCTAATAAAACTACTTTGCAATCTAGAAACAATGCAGAATTTTCAAATAGGCAGGCTAAGTAAACCCTGCATATATGGCATTTTCATTTCCTGTTACAGCTCCCTTTAAATAAAATGGCACTGTATTTAGTTTGTTGATCTACTGCACATTTAACTAACACAAAGTATGAAAATGCATTTAGGACTTTAATGGTGGGTAGCTTGCTTTCAACTTCATTGTTTTTGTGTGTGTGTGAATATATACACTCAGGTATGACATCTATTATCAGGAATGCTTGGGATCTGGCTTTGGTTTATGCAGTGTTAGTTAACATCAAGTATGAGGTACTATCTTATTGAAGATTCTATAACTGCGTGTTTGTGTATGTTTATATATAAGACCAAGCCTACATTTTTGGGATTGGCACAAACATCTTGCATAGGATAATGCATAACAACGAAGGCACCACAAAGCTGTGCCCTAATGATGTATACAGACAGATCTAGGCACCAGCTCGGCTGTGAAAGGATTATATATAGACCTTGGATAAATCTCTTGGGGACTTTGTACAATATATTACAATACATTTCTTCTAGCATGACATTGGCACATAGTTATGCATTAAGGCAGATTACACTGTGTATATGGAAGACTTGTTGTGGCTCTGGGTAATTCAATACAGGATGATGTGTATATCTGTGTCTTTAGTAGTAAACTTTCTTGATTGCAGCGGCAGCACCCAGCTAAAATATCTGAAGGCCACTTTCTTTCCCAGAGTAGCAATCATAGGGCTTCACCACGTTCCCTGCTGATGTGACAGCCACAGCAGAAGCTAACAGATCTCTCCAGTAGAACAAGGTTCGGTGCAACCATTTAAATACAAGTCTGATTTGAAGTCTACGTCCCCATTAAAAAATACAGTGCAAACTGAAATAGCCATGGCATAAGTAACAATATACAAGTCAGTTAAAACAGAAGCCTAATTTTTCAGCCTTTCTGACTATCTTACATGGAAATTCAATTCATAAAAAAAAAAAAAAAAAAAAGATGAAGGAAATAGAAAACTCTAGGAATAGCTCTCATTTTCATTCCATTTTGTGACCCACTGCTTTTTTTCACTGTTCTTAGGCAATTTTCCATCTTTGTACTCTCGTTCTTCTTTGGGAATTCGTACAGCGTGGTATCGTGGGACACTGTCATCGTACCTGGATCGTTTGAAGAATCCACACTGCAAGAAAGTGAATAAAAGGCATATGTTATTAAATGCATTGCAAGGTGTTGGCTTAGAGAGACCCTTATACTTTTGGTTAAAGTGTTAACTGCAGCCAATGGGAAGGTCAACTTGGAAGGATAGATGCAAATCCATGCGCGAGGAGCAATAAACAGAGTGCAGAGAAGCTTTTGCAAGCAAAACATCCACACCAAGCAAACACGTGAAACTGTTAATACAGGACTTTAGATAAAGATGCAATTTAATGGAGAGTAAAGATAAAGTATGTTACTTCTGTGAAAATCGATATAAATTGTATAATTCATAAATAATTATATTTATTTATGTATTCCAGAGCTTATGACATTTTAAAACCCTGTGCTTAACCAGCTGATTGGAAAAGTTGTTTGCTTGACTAGCAACATAAAGGAGACGTAAAGTTTATAAAATGATGCTTATCACAAAGGTTCTTTCTATTAGAATTGAATTTGCATATGCTTTTTTAATCAAGCTGAACTCTTTAAAAAGTATATAAATGAGATGCCTGCATATGTGTAGCATGTGCTAACTAGCTAACTACTACTTTCACGGAAACACTCTCTGTTATGCCCATCCATTGTTGTTTATGATCCAATAGAATGCTGGTAATTCCTGTGTAGTGTGTATAGCTTTTCTGCATGCCCCTTTTACCATAATCATGGTGTGCCACAATGTGTTACCATTAAAAAATCTCCTTCATACGCTATCCAATTACTCTTAAGTACATGTAATTATTTTCAGATGGTGAATGGTCGAAGTCGAATTTTTAAAGAGACAGTACACAAAAAATAGCTCGAAATTCAAATTTTTTTAATTTGAAAATTCATCTTGACCTTTGATAAATCTGCCCCTAAGTGTGCCATTCGCATTAAGGCTATGGTATATAAGGCATTTCGTCACAACAAATGGAATTAATACATGATGATCCAAAACTGTGTGTCATAACCATTATAATAAATCAGCATACTGGTTAAGTCTTAAAGCCAAAAAGCCAAGGGAACAGTCTCATATTAATGCAGACATGACCAATATCAAAATAACCAGTAATAACAAAGAGTAGATGAAGTAAAGACAGATGCAATCCCAAGTTACCTCATATTTAGAGAGAGAACACATAATTATGCCAAGCATGCACATTCCACTGTAGGCACAGTTAAAATAAGAGCTGTTTTGAGGTTAGTGTTTGGTAGGTGTTACATAAATGTAATTCAAATGGAATTAATTATTTTAGTTATTAGTTCTACAGTCCCATGGGTACCACCTACCATACAGTCTCTTGCTTTAGTAAAAAATCCTAGTACTGGTCCTCAGTAAAAAAGCCTAATACTGGTCTGGTTCCTAAGATAAATCGTTATATTAAAGGGGTTGTTCATCTTTAAGTTAACTGTTAGTATGATGTAGAGCAGGGATCCCCAACCTTTTGAACCCGTGAGCAACATTCAGAAGAAAAAGGAGGTGGGGAGCAACACAAGCATGAAAAATGTTCTTGGGGTGCCAAATAAATGCTGTGATTGGCCATTTGGTAGCCCCTATGTGGATTGCCATTCTACATTGAGGCTCTGTTTGGCAGTGCACCTGGTTTTTATACAACCAAAACCTCCAAGCCTGGAATTTAAAAATAAGCACCCTCTTTGAGAAAACTGGGAGCAACATTGAAGGGGTTGGAGAGCAACATGTTGCTCACGAGCTACTGGTTGGGGATCACTGATGTAGAGAGTGATATTCTGATAAAATTTGCAATTGGCTTTCATTTATTATTATTTGTGACTTTTGAGTTATTTTGTTTTTTATTCATCAGCTCTTCAGTTTGCAATCTCAGCAATCTGGTTGCAAGGGTCATAATTACCCTAGCAATCATGCATTGATTTGAATAAAGCTCCCCATAGACGCGATGATTCTTCTTGCCGAACGACCGATTTCTTATCGTGCGGTTAGTGGTATTCGAACGATCGTACATCTTACGATTTTTGGCCGACATCTGTCAGGAAATTGATCGGCCAGGTCAAAAAATCTTTGTCGGTCCCAGTGCAATCTATCTATGTTTGCAGGGCCAAGCAGGCAGCTCCCCTTTGTTTTCCTGGCAAATTGGTCTTTTTAGTTGATGGTAAATTCGTACGATCGTTCTGAGAAGATCGTGGTCTCACGATCAGGATCTGATCTTTTAAAAATCTAAACATCTATGGGGAGCTTACGAGATTGGATTATGAATAGGAGAGGCCTGAATAGAAAGATGGGTGATAAAAAGTTGCAATAACAATAAAGGTGTAGCCTTACACCGTATTTGTTTTTTTTAGATGGAGTCAGTGACCCCCATTTAAAAGCTGGAAAGAGTCAGAAGAAGATGACAAATAATTCAGAAACTAAAAAAAAATAATAATGATGATGTCCAATTGAAAAACTCTTTACAATTGGCCATTCTATAACATACTAAAAGTTATTGTAAAGGTGAACCACCCCTTTAATTCTAAAATGGGTGTGGATGGTCTGCTAGGGGTTTTTTCCCCCTTAAGTGTGCATCTGAAATCCACCCCATGTGTACAGTAAAAATTAGGAACAATAGTATTGAGCAATCTGGCATCTGCCATTACCATAATGATAATTGTATAGAATCTGGCTCTTTGAGTTTACCCGATTAAAGCAACTGAAACAATACTTTAGCTTGACTAAAGAAGTGTGTGTTTCCCCATTACTATTAAAGACAGGAAGGACAGAAGCCCAGTTAGAAACATAATCCTGAAGATTTAGTAGAGATTTGTGCAGTAGAAGAATTTGCAGGCAAACCACTTCCCACAGCCAGCAAATAAAACGATCATTTACCAAATCACAGATTGTTGATCAATATTATGCATCAGAAGTTAGCCTCTCTTTGTCTGAAGGCTGAGCATGAATCTCAGCCTTGTGATATGTGGCATCAAATTGATCTTTCTTATCTCTCCTGAAGAAGCCACACTACAAAGAATCAAGGGGAATTGATAAATTGCATGCATTTTGATGATTGGAAAAATGTGAACAGAGATATGTAATCAATAGTTATCATTGGTGACATATATTTATAGCATTGCAAAGCATCTTTAAACAACAGTATACACTGTGAGCAATGAAACAGGGTCCCCCAAAAAATTGCAGTGTCTGAATTATAGATTATAGAAAGCGGAAGGGCCCAGCTCAAGATATATTTTTATAGTCTTCTGCCAGCGCAAGGGCTCTTACTTTTTATTCTATGACATTGTCATTTTATACAATCCATCCTGTGAACTGATGTATTAGCTGATTGGTGGTTGAAGCAAAACAGTAGACAACACTGATATAGGAAAAGTGAAAATATATCACTATGATTAAATGAAATATGATCCTACTAAATGACTGATGGTATTAATGGGTCAGATTGTGTATTGTTCCATGTTAATAAAGATACTGAATCCTACAGGAAATAATATACTAGGACAATAGGGCCAGTTGTGAAAATCATTTTAATTAGGGGAGAAACTGTGCATCTCACTAGTGGCTTCAGAGTAACAACTCCCAGCAGCCTCTGCCCATCTAAGTACAAATCCCATCCACCTTTGCAAGCTCACTATTTTAAACAGTCACCCTCAAAGCTCCCATTGCATGTCACACATGCCTATTTCAAACATCACTACCAGAATTACAATTAGGGTTGCAAGTGTGTGCAAACATTACATTTATATACATTTTGATATTAGCCCCAAAGCAGCTCCCTCTATCAGTAAGGACCACTCAGGCTTCCCACTATCTCATTGGCTATCCCTGATATAAAACTCTTTCAGCCTTTTTCAGATCATCATCTTACTGTGAATGTTTACAGAGCTAAGTAATGTATATTTTTGATTTTAGACAATGAGAACATAAACATATGTAAGTACATATGTAAAATGATAAGCACATACCTTCCACAGCAAAAACACTAAGAGTGCAAGCATCAATATACCAGCAAGGATAGCCACGAAAATAATCCACCAAGGTACACCTGAGTATTGAGCAACTGTCTTCTCTGGGAAAACGGTGACGCGAACCTGTGAAAAAAGATAGAGGGAATCTTCTATGCATATTTACATTCATAAATATGGGTTAAAGCTTCCACGTTGTTTGTCTTAGCTGATGCATTCTTTGTAGGCGGCAACAGCATCCCTAAATACTAGAACGTTTTCAGTTCTTTATTTATTCAAATAAAGCAATGAAGAAACTCAAATTGCATTTCTACACTTCACTGGAAGACTCAACAATATTTCAGACACTTCCCTATAGCAAGGGCCAGAAAGCTATTGTATTATGTTAATAGCGGTACAGGCTCAGTCTAAAGTATGCAGTACAGTTTTGATTTCCAGTACAAAGGATTCTTTAAAGAACTATAGAGAAATTAGCAATTAAACAAACTGGGTATGGAAAATCTCACTTAGGAAGAAAGGCTGGCCACAATGAGGTACTTTATACTGGTGCAGAGTCATTTTAAAGAGGATGTGATTACAATGTGTGAATATAAAAGTGGACCATAGATTTAAGTTTCTTCATTCACCAGTAGAAGTTTTCAGAGAACAAGAGGGTATCCCTTGAGATTAGAGGTAAGGTTAGGCCCAGTTCCATTAACTCACACCAATCAATCAGATGCTTGCTTTCAAACAGATGCAAGCTGCTGGTTGCTGGTTGCTAAGGGTTGGCAGACTTAAAGCCAAGTTAGGACTTGTTAAGACTTTGCTGTAAAAAGCTGCACAGAATGGCATTGCAGTAGTTCAGAGCTTTCTGGATAATTGGTTTGCGAATAATGGATCCTATACCTGTACTAGATACAAGCCCTTACCTGGTAACCTTCATTGGCCAATTTAATGTTTTGTGCTGCTGTGTCTACACTTATGAAAGCCTTCACAAGGATATCAAGGTAATTCATCTTTGAGTATTCCTATTGGAAATAAAAAGCAAGTATTCCATGAACAAACAAAACATCCAGTAGCCTTAATTTACATTAACATCCAGGGAACAAGTATTAAATGCATACCTCTATGAAGGTACTGTTCCATAGTCTTGACCTTGCCTTAATGACTGCACTACTGTCCATACCATGGAGAGGACATTTAATAGTCACACATTTTGCTTGGTTGTTGCAATCCTGGAACCGACATTGATTAGTCATTAGTTGAAAATCAAATAATATAACATTTCCTTATACATAACCACATATAAATAATGCCAGTTTTTTAGGCGTTTTTACTGCTTAAGATCACTATCAAACATAATAATAACGTGAAAATTACAACTATCACATCTACCATGGCTATAGAAAAGGTTCAGAGTGACTAGGGGGTATAGTAATCACTGAGGACATAAATTAGCTGAACAGAGGTGGCCTTGTATACATCCTCAACACCTTATATGCCACAGATTATAGAACATGTACCTGCATACTAAGGATGTAGATTCTACATTTCCAGGCTCTCTTGAACTGTATGTGCACTTAAAAGATTGGAGATGTCATTGTTTACTGTGGCCCTCTTTCTAGCAAAAAAATGTGTGGATACAATGTGCATAATATGTCTGTTATTGGAGAATCCGTCTTACCAATGTCATGTACTTCCTCTCAGAAAACAGAGAAAACGATTTATCACTTGTTCCACTTTGGCTTTCTCCAATTTCACGTCTGTGTCTCGTTTTACCTGATTCCTATCAGAAAAAAATCCAGCAGTTACAACCTTTCATCTGGTTTCTCTAAAAGAAATAGAACTATGGTAAACCGGAGATGGTTAAGGGTAGCAAAATATGTTGTTCCCTTAAAGCCAAAACAACTGCAACAGCCGAAATGTGAAGTAAAGGCTTGGATGGAGGTGAGCAATGCATTTTTGTCCCTGCTGAGCTGCTGCACATGTGCTAATTAATACAATGGGCATATGCACCAGAGACATCAACAATGATCACAAACAATGCAAAGAGGTCAAACGATAAAGTGCATTTTTTATTTTTTATGGCAACATTTATGTTTGTACAGCTGCCAGGTACATTCAAAGAATATACAGATGCTTTTACAGACTATAATAATGATGTTTTGACTAGAAGCATTTAGGTCATAATTTACAATATCTAGTAATTATAAGTCTACAGTAACTGGAAGATTACTCCGCAAATCCAATTACTTTAGACTTATCGCTGCTAGTTACTGTAAACCAGCATTTAGTAAACGAATACACTGCAAACAGGTAGTAAACCTATTATTTATAAAGCTATGGGGTAAATTTATCAAAGAGTGAAGTTCCGCAGCTCTCTATTCATTTATATGGGATGTTGAAAGGCGTATTTATCAATGGGTGAAAGTGAAATTTCACCCTTTGATAAATACGCCTTTAAAAACCCCATAGAAATGAATGAGAAGTGGCGGAATTTCACTCTAGTGGCGGAACTTCACTATTAACTTCACTCTTTGATAAATATACCCCTAAGTATTTAAGTACATGCTACCTCTGCAGTTTCATACTTTGGATGTTAAAAATACATCAAACATGTAGCTGTATGTATGTAGTAGCAACCTTGATAGCATTCAGCATTTGTAGTATTGTGAATTTGACAAAGCAGCTGTAGATGCAAATAAAAACCAAAGTACTCATTGTTTTTATCCAGCATAGCTACTTAATTAACACCTTACCAGCAATTTCAGTTTATTTATTTCCCCAGCAGGCTGACACTCAATTTTGTCAAGCCCCTCTGATTCAATTTTCACCAAGTAAAGCAACCATTTGCCATTGTGGATTTCTTTTGGCCACTGAATATTCAGGAAAGTAGTACCAAGTGCTTTAAGAGGCCTTCCAAAATTCGTTACCTGAAATGAACACAAAAACAAGTAATTAGGTACAGAAAATGCAAATGTGTGTAACTTTTTTTGATTCTGTCTTGATAAATTGTTTGAAATAATTATTTGAATGAATTATTGTGACAACGCTGGGAAATTGACAAAATGTCTAGCCCCATGTCAGATTTCAAAATTGAATATAAAAAAATCTGTTTGCTCTTTTGAGAAATGGATTTCAGTGCAGAATTCTGCTGGAGTTATTAACTGATGAGTTTTGAAAAAAAACATGTTTTCCGATGACAGGATCCCTTTAATGAATACCGTTCACAATGTGAACTAAAAGTAATTGTATTTCTCCAAACAGAGGGAGCTTAAGGCACGACATTTTGACATGATTTTACACAGTACTTACTCGGAAATCAAACTCTATTAAGTTTCCAATTTCCTCTTCTGACTTCATGGCGCTTTCGCCAACAACATTGCCCCCAAAGTACACTTGGGAAGGTTTGGCAACTCTGAAAGATAAAAAAAAAATGATTTACAGAAGATATATTTCAAGTTTTTATTGTCTTGTCATTAAATGAACTATTACATGTGCATATTACATTCTAGGTCCCATATGGATTGTTCTTTAGCTGCAGTTAAACTTCTGACTGATAGAGTCCACTGTAATGCTATAAGCCAGTTCTGTAACAAAGGAACACAGGACCAGCAAATAGGAAAACTGATGCCCTTATGCTGATTGTGAATATTTACGAACATGTTCCCCTGTACCATGACTATTATGAGTGTGCAGACAGAGTAAGACCAATTTATACATACAATCAATATACTGTACAATACAACAGCGCAATTTATTCATGACCAGTACAGTTTTGTTTGCCTTAGAGCAGTGTTCCCTAACCATTGGCTCAGAAGCAATATGCTGCTTACCAACCCTCTGGATGTTACTCCCAGTGGCCTCAAAGGTGCTTATTTTTGGATTCTTGCCTTGGAGGCAATTTTGGTGCATAAAAACCAGGTTTATGGAGACCTGTAGGTTGCCGGTCCACATATGGGGCTACTAAATAGCCATTCACAGCCCTTATTTGGCACCCCCTGGAACTATTTCATGCATGCGTTGCTCCGTGACTCTTTTTACATATGAACGTGGCTCATGGCTACAAATTAAAGTGAGAAACTGTAGGTAAGCAGATATATGAAGGGAAGGACAGTAATTCAAAGACTTACCCAGAGACAGAAAGCAACAACTCCACCACCACTCTGGCCTTTGCAACCACAGGGTCCAAGTTGGCTTGGGAACTTGTTCTGTAATAGATAACCTAATGTAAATACATTTTTAAAAAAGTAACCTCAGAAATTTGGAATATAAAATGTAAAAAAAAACATACGTTTTCAAATTAAGGTCAATATTCAGCTCAGTAGTATCAACTGATATCTCATTTGTGCTCAGGATCAGATAGAAAGTCACCTGTAAAGATGCAATAGATGAAAAAAAAACACAATTACAGGGCATTAGTATAATGTGTTTTGCCAACAATCCTATTATCTTATCATCTTCATGGCTTCCAAGCATATAAGAAGCATATCCCCAATCATAACTATGTGTGTGTGTATATATATATATATATATATATATATATATATATATATATATATATATATATATATATATATATATATAAAACTTCGAACTGGTGCACACGGCAAGCAAAAACGTTAATGCCTGTGTGCTGGTTTATACAAATCATGTTGTAACTAAAGAAAAAAACCGCACCAAACAGGTCTCAGCATAGTGTCAAAAAGGAGCAAAATTTATTATCGACGTTTCGGCTCTGTAGATCGAGCCGTCTTCAGGAATATTCCTGAAGACGGCTCGATCTACAGAGCCAAAACGTCGATAACAAATTTTGCTCCTTTTTGACACTATGCTAAGACCTGTTTGGTGCGGTTTTTTCTTTAGTTACTATATATGTATATATATATATATATATATATATATATATATATATATATATATATATATATATATATATATGTCTGGAAATATCGAAAATAATTTCATCAGTCAAAAAGTGTAGCATTTTATCTGGAAGGAACATTTGGTGGTTGATGGCACTTCTTCAACAAGGCGGTTCTGTAAGACTTACATTGGCATTCCGTTTAAAGGGGTTTCCAAGTTCACAGAACACCACTGAGCCATTGGGGTTTGATGCACAAGGTAAAGTTTTATCCTGTGTTCACAAAAACAGAGAAGAAAAGAGAATATCAACATTACTCAAGTAATAAACAAACACACCACTCAATGACTTTCCTTATTGGTTACATACCAGTTGAGGATTCAGCTCTTGATATCTAGAATAGGATAAAGAGCTGGGAAGTTCTGCAGTAAGCTGCGCTTCGTGGGCATCATCGCCATCCATTTTTGGATTTGCTGGATCAGACGGTTTGTTAGTGACAGTGATCTCTAAAGCAATTTCTTTCTGGTTTTTCAGAGCTAACACTGGAATACCATTCTCTCTGTGTCATTGAAGGAAAAAATATCAATGAATTATAAAAAAAAACCTGTTTCTACTAGAAGGAAGTACAAACTGAAAGTTTTTTCTTACTTCTTTAATTCTGTGAACGAATCTTGGCTTCCTTCTCTGGTTAAAAACTTGTATTTCAGTTGCATGTTGCTATTGCAGATGTTATCCTCCCCGCATCCTTCCTTCAGAAACGGGACCTAGGGAAAATGAAGGTGCATCGGTAAAAAAGTTCACATTTGCATACACTGTTAGCATGTTAGAGATGGGTCTATTCTAAATATTATTTTTTAGTAAATTTATTTATTTTGTATTGTTTTGTTTTTTTAAAATATTTACCCTTCCTTTTCTTCATTTTCAGTCTTCGGCTAAAAATGCTAACTGGTTCTCAGGGGCACCGCCCAATGTTCCCTCTAATTCCTTCTTGGTTATGTGCACACATAAAAAAAATTATTTTGTGCGCACATTTTAAACTATTGTTTTAAAGGACATGTCAAGCCAATAAAAGAAAATACAATTATAAGCAACTTTCCAATATGAATTTATTAAACGTATTAATGCTTAAAAGTTGTTTCTACATGTAATTGCTATACATGTAAACGCTATTACATTTTAGACAATGTTGCAAAAGCCAGTCTCCTCCAGCAAGAAAATCTCTAGGCTTGTCTTACATTGTTTCAAATGCCAGAACCACCAGAGCCGAGAATAGGAAGGGACAAACAAACACTGATTTCAATAGCAATACAAATCATTTAAAAACCATAGAAAATATATTATGTATTTTTTTGAGCTGACATGTCCTTTAAAATTGTGTAGGAAAGCAAAATGTTGGAGCAAGGCACTCAAATAGGTCACACATGGAGTAAAAATAGAAATTTTATTTGTATAAACAACTCATGCCTGACATGTTTCGTGTCTAAGACACTTAGTCATAGGCTCAGGTCAGAATTAATACAAAATGTTGTGTTTTCACACAAAATTCTTTGTGCACACCACAATTTGTTGGGTGTGTTGGCCTCAAGAGCACACACATTTGTGGGAACATTGGCACTGCCCAAAAAAAGATTTACTGTTTAGTTCCATTCTATTGCAATTCTTATTTGTATTGAATACATTTCCTTTTAGGCCCTCTACTACTCATTTTCCATTGTAAAACTGCTTCCTAGGTGCAAAGCAGGATGCAAGTAGCATGTTGGATTGGGTCCATTTTTTGCACTTGGCATCATGCCCTGCACTTAGTAAATGAGCCCTTCAGAGACAAAGCTTAACAAACCCTGATCTAATACATATTACATTTCAATATGAAATATTTTCTTGCACAGATCAATACTGACATAGGTAATGGGCTAGAACTAAGTGTAGGCAGAAGAGGCACAGTACTAAGGCACTGGATATGTTCCTCAGCTACCTGCCTACCCATAGTTCTGGCCCCATTCATATTGCATATTGCATCACCGTTTCCAATCCACCTCCCCCAAACTCTGCCCACCCTTTCTTCACTGTGAGAGGGAGGGGTGATTAAGGGAGGTGCAGTGCCATGGGCACACCTCACATTTGGCCCAGCACTGTCTTCAGAGCAAGAATACTTACATTGGCGGTAGCAGTCTTAGGCTCATTAGAATTCAGGATTGGCATAAGTTCTGGGAGTGGACTACTTTGTCTCTTCTTCCGACTCACACTTTTTATGTCTGCACTAACAGACACGGCAAAGGGGTGTAGCTTGTCTCTAATACTTTCCTGAAATGAAAATTTATGGGAATTATGTTTAATTGGCCATTTGGAATTATGTTTAATTGGTCATTTGTAAGTATAATGGCAGTTATGTCATTATTGTACTGACATTACTTGCTTGCTGGCTTGTTCTGTATAAATAACTTGTGACACACACACAAAATAGACAGCTATGCCCACACACACAAAACAGACAGCTATGCCCACACACACACAAAACAGACAGCTATGCCCCAAACACACAAAACAGACAGCTATGCCCACACACACACACACACACACACCCACACATACACAAACAGACAGTTTGCCCAAACACATTCCCAGTCTAGCAACTCTTAAAAAATAGGTAGAGCTTTATTTTCATAATTCTGTCTCAGCAAGGATAATATTTTCATAACAACTGCTATAATTAGAGCTAATTGCTGTTTGGTGGCTTTGGGTTACAGGACAAAGTAACTACTTATGCATAGTCTCTTAACTGCAACCGGGGTTACCATAATCTACCATGAGATTGACCTGGTCACACCTCCAACCAAACTAGACCCACCCAACCCCTGCCCTAATACGCCAATACCCTGCCTACTTCTGGGAAGCCCACCCATATTTTAGCTGATCCATACAGTGCTCTTATTGGTGCCCCCCCCAATGGTGCACCCCTGTGCAACCATGAAATACATTATAATCTGTCCATGTCACTGGTGTTACTGCCAGGGGAACATTGGTCTCAACAAGGGACTTTGGTAGGTATGTGACTCAAATTCAAATTCTGACTGGAAAGATGAATCATAAAGAAACATAGTTATAACAGATTCAGTGGTTCCCAAACTGGGGGGGGGGCACTTTCGGAGCCAGAACAGTGGATGTTTTGGCTCAGTCTAAAGGCCTCTTAACTAAAATTTGAAAAGCACACCTATTTGCCCTTCTATATACTCCTAGAAACCCAATGTACATTTGGTGATATCTGGAGCGAATATGTATCTGTTATTTTATATATATTTGGAACTATGGCTAAAACAGCAATGTTTCCATGTACAGTATGAGTGAAGGAGGCATGGACTATATTTTGTCCTCATATGGTTGCTTGAACTAAAAAAGTTGCTGGCAGTAAGTGCATATTTCCCAACAATACTGTAGGAAAATAGGATTACACATAAGGGGACAAAAGGACAATGCTGATAAAGGGACATAGCCAAAACCGTCCCATTTTTAAATTTCCAATGAGTAATTGTGATAATAATGTTAGTAACACTGTTCTCTGGTTGAACATTGTCTAATTCATCAACACAGTGTATAATTCCAGTACTTGGGGAGTTAAATGTGTGTGCCCAAAATAAAGATCTAAACTGTTTACCAGAAGCTGAAGTGCTGTTGTGACACATCCTCTTTGATTCTGACCTCTAAGTTCAATGGTTTTTGACAATTTGCTTTCCTGGGGAAGTTCTTTAAAGTTCATCCTTAATGGCTTGTGCAATTGTCGCCTGTCAGTTTCAAGTTCAAATGTGTAGTTCAGGGCTAAGAAAAAAATGAGAACTTGGTTGGTAAAGGATTCTGTGTGCAATATAAAGAGTTAAGTCCCTCCTAATGCATTATTCAACACTATAACGATATCAGCCCAAAGTATACTGTATATAGCATACCTAAAACTATGGGCCAGGATACCAACACATTGCCTTACAGGTACAAGGTACATCTGAAGATGTTGGCACACAGGGCATTTGCTGGTGAAGAATCACACGAATGCCCCTGTGCAGCCTTTAATTGACTTGAATGGAATCTATCTGTCAGTAACATTGACAAGAAGATTTTTCCAGAAGTGCTTGAGCGTGTGTTTGTGTTGTGTGATACAACAAACTACCCACCCTTGAGTGCTGTAACCAGCATCTACTTGTTACCCTGCACAAAGGTCTGCATTTTCTCTGCCAGCAAAGAGAACACCAAGGGGGTTATTTATTAAAGTCCGAAAGCCAAAAACCGAAAAATTTGTTTGTTTTTTTTTTACTATAAAACGATTTGGGTTTTTTTCACGATTTTTTCAGGTTTTTAAAAAGCACAGGAAATTTTCGGTAAAGTGTATTGATAAATAAGAAGAAAGAACCGTGCGGATTTGGTCAGAGTAGTTTTCAGAAAATATTGAGATAAATTCGGACTGTGATAAATGGGCCTCCACGTGTGACATTGTCCTTAGTGTAACTGTGAAGCTTCTTCATTTACTTGTTATTCTTACCTTTCTAGTTAGACCATTTTTTATTTACCTTTCATCCCTGCATTCAAAGCACTGCCTGTAAGTAACTACTGGCCACAAGACACCAAATGTTGCACTTACTTAGAACTGGATTGTAGCTTTTAGGATTTGCAGTGTATTCAAAACAAGCTTCTACGTCCAAACTGAAATTATAGAATAATATTTATAAGCATTAAACGTTGCAAAGATAAGGGTGATTGGCTGTTTTGGATTATAATACATTGGTAGATGTCTTCATGTTACTTCCAGTGCACTTGGAAAACATCTAATAAAATGCAGTTGTGATCTATGGAACTGAATATGTCTTTTACATTTAGGGGCAGATTTACTAAGGGTCGAATATCGAGGGTTAATTAACCCTCGATATTCGACTAGGAACTAAAATCGTTCGACTTCGAATATCGAAGTCGAACGATTTAGCGCTAATACTTCGATCGAACGATCGAAGGATTATTCGTTCGATCGAACGATTAAATCCTTCGAATCGAACGATTCGAAGGATTTTAATACAATGATCGAACGAATATCCTTCGATCAAAAATACATAGGCAAGCCTATGGGGACCTTCCCCATAGGCTAACATTGAGTTCGGTAGCTTTTAGCTGCCGAACTAGGGGGTCGAAGTTTTTCTTAAAGAGACAGTACTTCGATTATCGAACGATCGAATAGTCGAACGATTTTTAGTTCGAATCGTTCGATTCGTAGTCGAAGTCGTAGTCGAAGGTCGAACTAGCCCATTCGATGGTCAAAGTAGCCAAAAAAACACTTCGAAATTCGAAGTTTTTTTTATTCGAATCCTTCACTCGAGCTTTGTAAATGTGCCCCTTAGTGTTAAGTATCCCTAGCTATACTATCCACCTATAATATCTACCTTGTTATAACCATTATAGAAGTCAGTTATCATCCAGCCCCAAATCTGTTTTTTAGCTCATTCCAGGCTGTTATCTAATGTTTAAAATATGAATACATTTGTTTAAAGCTTTTTATTTAGCATTTGGCAATTAGGGATGCACTGAATCCACTATTTTGGATTCAGCGAACACCGAATCCTTTGTGAAAGATTCGGCCAAATAACAAACCGAATCCAAATCCTAATTTGCATATGCAAATTAGGGGTGGGAATGGGAAAACATTTTTTACTTCCTTGTTTTGTGACAAAAAGTCACGCGATTTACCTCCCTGCCTCTAATTTTCATATGCAAGTTAGGTTTCGGATTCGGTTCGGCCAGTCAGAAGGATTCTAAATGAATCCTGGATTTGGTGCATCCCTATTGGGAATACAGTGAATCGTTTATGGAAAAAGTAGGTTAATACATTTTTATATGCAGTTCGCAATGACTGGACAGGGAGTCATGCTGGCCACCAATATGAAAATTTATCTATATGAACTGCTGAATGCATTTGGAGCAACTAATTTCTAGATCACACAGGGGCAGCTGGCAGATCAATTATGCTCAATCAATCAAGTGTGATAGAGTATTGCTTGCAGACAGACATATCCTTAGGGGGTGGCAGCTGCTTGTGCCCTGTGCTTGAGAAGAACAGTGGGGGCCCTGTGTTGAATGCAGAATCACATAAGTAAGAGAATCTATTTCATCTGGGCACAGCCTTGCTACAGCCATAAGAATGCAATTTTTGAAGACCTTCTCTTGGTGTTTAAATGCCCCAATATCACTTTGATCATACATTCATGGAATTCATAAAATTACATACCAGATTCCACTCGGGGCATCACAGTTTTTCTTGTTGAAGTCTATTTTATCAGGTGTTACTTTAATAGTCTTTTTCACAGTGATAACAGAACGGGATCTAAACAAAACAAAGACAGAACTCTGATATTTAAAATAACATCAAATAAAATCTCGATTAAAGATTGAATTATCACATATCATTACATACCTGAACACTTTCACAGTATCTGATAAGGACCCAACTGCAATATCTGGGTAAGAATTTTCATCTAAATCCAAATTTCCTGCAATGGAGTAACCAAAGAACCGCGTATTTGTGCTTCTGCCCTCAATAACCTTTAAAAGAAATACATAATTACACATTTCATTATGACAATAACAGACAACAGCAAGAACAGTGTTAAAATATAATGTACATGAACATATGAGATATCTAAAAACTACACTCTTGTATATTATATCAGAAGCAAATAAAATTCTACAAAGCCAAATCTGTTGGATGATAGTGGTATTGCAGCACTGCCGCCATACAATTTTCACAGAACAAACCCTAAACACAACTATTGGAATGAACTATAAAATACTGTTTAGGTTTGGTTCCATGACTACCACAAGTCCTCACCTGAGCAGGTTCTGTGATGATTCCATCTTTAGACCCATGGTACACATATACTTTGCCAAATCCATCATCATACGGCGCTCCTACTGCAATATCTAAAAAGAAAATCAATATTGTAACAGCTAACAATAATTGCAGTTCATTTGCTTACAACAGATCCCATGTACAACATAGTTAGATCCCTAAACCTTGAACAGGGCATAGAAGAATGGTGGGGAGTGTTCCCAACATAACTATTCAAACATATTACAGGGCTGATGCAGAGGGGGTGTCAGGCAATTTTTCTGCATCAGGTTGTGTAATAAAAATGCTATTTATTTCTTTTTAAATATGTGCCTCCATAAATGTCACACTGCTCTCCAGTATTTGTTACAGTGATTCAAAATGGAGTGTGTACCCCAATAAATAGAGTGTTGTCTGTGTTCAGCAGTGCTGTATTCACAGGGCAGGGAGAAGCTTGTAGGTGCAGGAAAAAAAGAACAGCCATAACCCTCTAAACTACTTTTAGAATGAGCACTAAGAGTCGCTTATTACCAGGAAAGCCATCTTGATTTATATCCCCAATGTTCTTCACTGATATACCAAACATAGAGTCCTTGGTTCCTACAATGCGGACAGGCGCAACCTCATTCCATTTTCCATTCTTATTTATATAGACATAAATGGCGCCTCCTATGTCTCTATTATTTTTATCAAAATATTGGGGAGCACCAACAACTATATCATTCCACCTGAAAAAAAAAGAAAAGAAAACATTTAGCACGGTTGCCCTAACAGAAGTAGTGCACTCACTGTTAATAACTCTCTGTATATGAATATATGCATATAGTAATTAAGGGATAATACCATGCCTATGTCAACATGAACCCTTTTAATGCTATGGATTTATAAATCTACGGCACTTGTTTCCTTTATTGTTAATTATAATGCACTTACTAAGTTTGACCACTAGAGGGCACAGGAAATCCACATAAGAAGTTAGATCGTAGAAGAGGTCCCACAGTTGCTGTAGGTTAGGGAATTGCCCTAAGAAAATCTAAGGGGGGAGAAGATGCCAAAGATCTCTTAGGCTGATATAACATGGAGTTGATGTCAAGGGAACATACCTCAGTAGAGTTGCCAAGTTGAGATTCAGAAATTCATCTGTACTTTTGACTATTCATACCAGATATTTTAAGGGTAAATACTGCAGTTGCTCATGTTAGAGGGTGAGCATTGGGACAGACCAACTATCAATGGAGCTTTTCAGTACAGTTACAAAATGGCCAGTGATATTGATATCCCTAAAAAGTGAAGACTCTTTAATGCAGGCATTAAAGAGTCATGTTAAAGAGGCATGTCCAAAGTCTGGCCGTTTTCAAACTGACACTGGCCCACAGCCTCCATCATGAAATGAATTATAATGCAGCCCGCCAGCACAGTGCGAGAGCGGCGCATCACTGCGTGCCAGTACGCGTCTATTGCTAACACCTTCAGAACACTGGCAGCAGTATAGACTAAGTGGCAGATAATTTCACTGATGCGCCCAAATATTATTGCTATGGCTACGTGATTCCTTGTTTAAATGAGTTAAATGATGTTATTGGTTCAAAGAATCTCAGGCTGAATGGTCGGCCCCCACACATTATACCTCACCAAATCTGGCCCTCGTTGCAAAAAGTTTGGACACCCCTGCTTTAATGTGTACTGACAATAATGTAATGTGTATCTAGCAATCAATGCATTTTTCAAATCAGAGTTGTATTAGTATCAGAATCAGTGAAACCTCATTCTGTTCAATGAGGTGTTCGAGCTCAGCAGCAGCCCTGTGTCAGTATCAGAATGTGAGCACTGCAACCTCATTCTGTTCAATGAGGTGTTCAAGCTCATCAGCAGCCCTGTGCTCTAACACCCCCACTGTATCAATAATCCCCCAAAATGAACAAATTAATATAGATATATTTAATATTCCAAACTGTGCTTCTCAGACATGCACACACATACAATACGGCAGAGACATAACAGCCGTGCTCACAGGAAGGATGTGAGCCCTGACCTGGAGATTAAAATGAAAGCAGATCTGCTGAACAGTGTCAGAGTAAAGAATTTGTCATTCACTTTGTGTTTCCTGACAAATTCTTCTTATCTGTGTTTTTGTTTCTTTACACCATTAACAAAGTGAGGTGATAATGACAACTGAAAGGCAGTGGCACAGAGCACTTTGGCTGACAGCATATGTTGGTGATACATTTCGCAATAAGTGATATCTGTAAAGCGCACGTTGCAGTTTTTCATGAACAGTGACTCCCACCTCTCCACCCCAAACAGAGTAAAATCTATTTTTGCCACCTGAGTCACAGGGACATTGTTCCCTATGCCTCGGATGCCACAGCGCTGAGTCTCATCTGTGCATATCTCTTAAGTTCATATCATCAGGTCACAGCTATTGAATGTGCTCCTTTTGAGCTTTCATGACATATATACAAGGAGCCTTACCTATCTCTATTAAGATCAACCACCGCTACATCATAACCAAAGGACGATGCCAGCCCTTCTCCTTGAAATGTGTGTACAGCAGACAACATCCTCTCATCAGGTGGAAACTTCCGCATCAGGACTACAGCTCCACTGTGATTGGCTCGCGGGGCTCCAGCAACAAAAATCATTTCATTCTGGGAAGATATCCCAAGCCCAGTATCCAAAGAAAATCCTACAAGTTAAAAGTGAAAAACCAGAGAAAATTGTAATTAGATATACCTATGCAATTTGTCTATCTAACTTTAATGATGGTTGGTAGTTTTTTTTTAAAGGGATCATTACAATATTTACTACACTACTTTTTACTCCTACACTACCATTACTAACTTTCTAAAATGAATAACAACAGTGCTCTAAACTTGCTGAACCAGTCTTTGCAGTCTCACTCAAAAATAAGCCAAGTTGAAGCATTCCTTGACATCATATCCTTGTCAGTGTCATTTCTGGTGGGAAAGATGGAGCAGTTGGACTCCGGTACAGAGTTAGATTCAAAATATTTCCTGGCTTTTCAATTAAACAGAGGCCCAAACAGCTTTAACCAGAACCAGTAAATAGTAGGGATGCACCGAATCCAGGATTCGGTTCGGGATTCGGCCAGGATTCGGCCTTTTTCAGCAGGATTCGGATTCGGCTGAATCCTTCTGCCCAGCCGAACCCGAATCCTAATTTGCATATGCAAATTAGGGGCGGGAGGGAAATTGCATGACTTTTTGTCAGAAAAGAAGGAAGTAAAAAATGTTTTCCCCTTACCACCCCTAATTTGCATATGCAAATTAGGGTTCGGATTCGGTTCGGTATTCGGCCGAATCTTTCACGAAGGATTCGGGGTTCGGCCGAATCCAAAAAAGTGGATTTGGTGCATCCCTAGTAAATAGTGACTGTCCATGGCATCTTACAGGAGCCCATCTTTCATTCGCTAGAATCTACATATTGCATGTCTAGATCTGGTTGCAGGAAGTACCCTTCTTTGTTGATGTCAAAGACCGACAGAAAAGGAGCCTGAACAACTGGGTTGATAAGACTTTACAGCACTGATATGGCTTAAGTAAGTCAACTAAAGTTATTCAATGGCCATATCTTAAGAAGCTAAAAACTCTCTTGCTATTTTTGACTTCTATACCTAGACTGGGACTAAAAAGTAGGGTAAGGATAATAATCCCTTTAAGTGAATACAAATAACATGCAAAAAATGAATATGCGCCTTCATTACCATACAGAAGCTGTTCTGTTGTAAATATGTCTCTCAATAACATTATGAAATGAATACAAATAACTCAGTACATGCATTTTGATGATACCAAGCTGCTATACCAAAGATAAGTCACATACATACAGCCCCACCAGATCTGCTGAAGAACATCTGGAGCCGCAGGTGTCCCATGTCTGTGCTATACATTTGGAGCAACACCCAAAATGGTGGCTACAAAAATTGGTGCAAATGTCTTCATGTCATGTATAAACTAAAAGTTGTGTTTCAAGGTAATACTAAATATGGGATGGATTAAGTAGGAAATACTTAATATACAGCAATCTGTAGAGGAATTTTCGAATTGTTGTCTTACTAAGTGACCATGAAACACATTAGAGTAAATATGTCATGTATAAACTAAAAGTTGTGTTTCAGGGTAATACTACAAATGGGATGGATTAAGTAAGAAATACTTAATATACAGCACTCTCTAATGGAATTTTAGAATTGTTGTCTTAGTAAGTGACCATGAAACACATGAGCGTAAATATGAAATGCAGGGATATCTCCCTACTGATATTGTTGAGATGCATCTGACTGAGCATAGTCACTGCTAGAGGAAGAACGTGACCATAATGGTATGTCGCTGCCAGTGATGATGCCACAGTTGAGGTATGAAGGGAAATTGCTTCTGCAGCCAGTCACCACAAACCTAGGTAGCTATTAGTCATCACATCAATAGTTTTCTCCGACCTGGCTCTGGGGGGCTCAGATTTGTACAAAAACTGGTCTGGATCAGTACTGGACATAGTTGTCATGAACAGAAGGCCTATACGTACGTATGAAGTCCCAGAGGAATGAGAAAGCAGATAAACAGAGAGACAACAAAGTTATGGAAACACAGACACAAACCAATATATCAGCCAACCAAGTGATAAAAAATACAATTTAAAGACAGTAGATATGTAAATGTGTTCCTCCTGATTTTGAATTCCAACTCACGGAGATGTGTAGCTCAATAACAGATGGAATGCTGCCAGTTAAACATAGTTTTCCTACTGGAACAGTCTTGAAGTTATAATATGACGAAACTAGACCTGTTAGAATTTGTAGTTTAACTTGCAATACATTTTGATGATGATTCTGTTTTAATCCATTGGGGAATGTAGCCACATTACAAGGAACACCTACATTTATAATTAGGGTTTAGCCTTCCCTTCAACAGAATGTAGAAAGGCAAAGATCACCGTATGTACAAAAAGTGACTTACCTGCATATTTGTAATGACATAATTGGGAGAACTGAATATCGCTTCTCCCACTTAAATGACAAAATGCAAATAGGGAATGCTCTTTGAAAGCAAACACCTTTGTCATCATATTTCACAATTTGGTTAAGGGAAAGTAATTGTGCAGTAAAGCCACGTTACAGACAAAAAGAGAAGTGGTTTGTAGGCTCAGACTATTATTACCTAGGTAACTGTTATCTGGTGCAGGAACTAAATCTGAATCTCTTTTGTTTTCACCACCAGTTTCATAAGGTCCATCTTCAAAAATATTAAACAAGTCTTCCAAAGTGTTATTTTTTTGTTCTGCCCGAACCACTCCTAAAGGGTGAAATGGAAAATTATGGAAAATTATAAAAAGAAAAATGACACCAAAAATGAGTTAATGGGGTAGTTCACCTTTAAATTATCTTTTAGTATTATGTAGACAGTGATATTCTGTGACAGTTGCAGTTGGTCTTTGTTTTTTTAATTATTTAGCACTTTTTTGCAGTTCTCCAGTTTGGAAGTTTAGAAGGTGGTTGTTAAGAGTCCAATTAACCTTTGGAACCAGGCATTGGTTTAAATTAGAGACTGGAATATGAATAGTAGAGGGCCTGGGTAGACATACAGTATATGTAATAAAAAGTAACAACAGCATATTATGTACAGTATATAGAATTATCCATAATTATAGCCTCACAGAGCTGGGGTCAGTGACCTCCATTTCAAAACTGGAGAGAGGCAGAAAAATGCTGATCATTAAATAACTATAAAAAATGAAGACCAGCCCGAAAAGTTGCAAAGAGCAGTATGTTCTATAATATACTAAAATGTAACTCAAAGGTTAACTACCCTTTCAAAAGGCACACAACTGAATGCATGTAAAAAGTAAAAGTGCAGTGAAACACGTGATGTATGGTCTTTGCATATTTTCAGGAAATTCATGAAAGCAAAATGCAGTGAATGACCTTAAATCACTTCTAATTAGCGCAATAATATCTGGGTCCATTGTAGGCCTTTTGCCTGAGCATTCTTTAAAGGAACAGTAACACCAAAAAATTAAAGTGTTTTAAAGTAATGAAAATATCATGTAATGTTGCACTACACTGGTAAAACTGATGTGTTTGCTTCAGAAACACTACTATAGTTCATATAAACAAGCTGCTGTGTAGCAATGGTGGAAATTGAAAAAAGGCTATATAGCACAGGATAAATAGTGGATATCAGATAACACTATTATGTTCTACAGAGCTTATCTGCTATCTGCTGTGTAACCTGAGCCTTTTCTCCTTTGAATGGCTGCCCCCATTGCTACACAGCAGCTTATTTATACAAACAAAAGTAGTATTTTTGAAGCAAAAACATCAGTTTTACCAGTGCAGGGCAACACTGCATTATATTTGTATTACTTTAAAACACAATTTTTTTGATGTTACTGTTCTGACAGGGGCAGTGGAGGGGGATTTCAGAGGTCTGGACCTGCATATATGTCTAGGCAAAAAACCCATTTGCTATTGCACCTATAGCTGATACATGATTACAGAAGCTGCATACCATACCACGCAGCATTTCCCAAAAACCATAACTAGAAGTGATTTGAGGTCCAAGTTGGGTACAATGTAATACAAGGTGAAAAGTTTGCCCCAGGTCCATCAAGCAAACTTTCTTCCTGTTATTAGTTGACCCCTTATTTGTTTGTCTGCCATAAGACATCACTGCCCATAGTGAAAATGAAGAGCTGTTTTTTAAATGCATAAATAAAGGCTATATGACATAGTGTAATGGACATTGGACTAAAAATGCTTTGTACAAATATGGATAAAATAGGGATAACATAATATGAGATGACATGCAGCCCAAGTGAATCTAGATCCCAAGAAACTTGAATATTTAAGAGTACTGCTAAAGGTTCAGTCTGAAACAGAATAATTTGAGAGTATTTCTTATGACCCATTACACGTCCTGTAACATCTGATACACTATAGGGTCAACAGTAAAAAAATGTATGGAGTAATGATATTTTGGACTCCAAATAGCATTTTAAGTACAAAGTGGGCCCAACCCGTCCAATTAATTGTGACTGTCTGTAGCATCTTGTAGTAGCCCCTGAATCTGAATCAACAGATTGCCAGTCTGAGCCTGGAGAAATGTACAAACTGGTTTCACAACTGTAGGAGACAAAGTGGGCAATGCACAGATTGTTTATATAGCAGAAGGACTTTAAGTCCCAGAATCCATCACTTCTGAACGGAACAAGGTGAGGCAGGGGGTTGAATAACTCCAGTCGAGAGGGCTAGGAAATGTTCTGTGCAAATAAATAAGCTTATACTAAAAAAGGGGGTCAGCTGAAGGGAAGCTGCTGTGGCACCAAGCTGACTTATATACCCTGCATTGCTATAGAACTGTTAAGGCAACCATCTGTAAGAATAGATACACACAACAAGTTTAGAAAGTTTAGAAAGCTACAATTATTCACACACACTATCATCATGTAATACATTCCCTCAACAAAAAAACATTCATTGTTATAGCTTTCCACGTGGCATTGTCTTATATCCTAATATATAGCCAAAATGTCCACCTTATCAAAAAATAAAAGAATTCTAGAAGTCACAAAGGAGTACCCTAACCATATAAAGGCAGGAGGTCACTAGCAGGTGTTTTTACAAAGTTTATGAAATTCTAAAGTGAACCATGAATATCCTGTAAATGATATCTTTATAACCGGAACTTAGTGATGTCATTAGTTATACTTGTTATTTAGTGATGTAATTTCTGTCACATGTCCAGTGACAAGAACTTGTGTATTATAATAAATAATGTACCCAATGTTGTAAAATGTTAAGATATTAGTAGTTCCATGACCTGTATAAAAGCATTCAGACTTTATATGGACATGGAACTCCTTGATGACTTATATTATCATTATATTTTACAATGGAGGTCATTATTTACTATATTAATACTATTCTCTGCCATTAAATTTCTAGAAATGTTATATCCATCAAACATTCTCCGGTCCCACCTTTCCAGTTGTATGTTCCAGGTGCACCAAATACGATATAATGAAAATCTTTTGTGAATGTAGCAGCTACACCTTGTTGGCAAGAACCAAACTGTTCGTGCCCCCTCCTTCGTCCTTCACAGAAATTCCAGTCTCCACCATCCATGTCATCTTTCATGGTGAGGTCTTGGCTGAACACATAACATCTTCCAGTGATATCACGGTTTTCATAGTTTGTATTAACCCCCGTTCTCCTTTCATAACGATGAGCACAAGTCTGTTGCGGAAAATATATTTTTATTAAAGGGAATTTTTATCTAAATCAATGGCTACAAAACTGTGACTGGGGTGGGGCAGCAGAGTGAAGACAGTTTACGGGAGATTTGGGAACCATGCGTATTTTCTTTCTTAGATAGCCCTGCATTTTAATATTGTTTAGTTCCCAAGCCTAGTATTTCAAATAACTGGATTCTAAAATATTGTGATCCACTTTTACTAGCATGGGGTAATTTATAAAAGTAGCAAAACAACCAATTAGAAAATGTGCTTTTGATCAGGTGACAAGTAATGCTTAACTTTTATTGATCGCTTTGGGTTATTAGACCTGATAAAAACCTTGCAACTTTGTGTAATACTGTTTTATATTATCAGTAAATGAAATTTGTCTCAAATGAGGCACACAGCCACATTGCAGTTTGTGATTTCTTTAGTTATTTTAATGCTGAAATTGTAATTCTCATTTAAACTACAGCAAGATACTTGCACATGAAAACTTACCACAATTTTCCCACCAGGCCCCTGGCTTTGAACACTCACACCCATCCACTGATTTTCTTTGCTTTCTACATTAACATCAGCTGAAAAGGAGAGAATAATGAAATAAATGCAAAATAAACTGACCTAAAGACTGTTTAGTTCACTCTCTGCCATAGAACAAGGGTAGACTATTAGGAGGTAATCATAATTGGGCTGTCCAAAGATGGAGCGTGTGACATTGGGGGGGGGGGGGGCAGGATGATGAATTTGTGGGGGGGCAGACAGGCCAGTAATGTCAGGAGGCAGGTTTATGACTTGGGTTCCAGGCCAGGATTTACATATCGGTTGCCCCAAGACTGGCAGCTCTTGCCGTCCCCCATGCTCTTTACGTGCGAATGTGCACATGCACATGTTGAGCACTAAAGATTAGCACACAGGAAATTGAAGGATCAATTACATTTCCTGCGCGTCTCCAGTGCTTAACATCCAATTAAGATTTGGCTGGGTGGCATGCCTCCCCTTAAATCCCGCTGACCTAGGCCCAGGCTTTTGGGGCCTGTTGGGGCCCACGATTAGCAGAATTGTGAGGGAATCAGGGCAGAGTCTTATCCGGGTTTCATATTTCTAAAATCTAGACAGGAAGTTTTGATCCGTACAGGAAGCAACTCTAGGGTAATGTAATAAATGGTTTTAAGTTTGCTACTTGTCTAGTAACCCATAACAGATAAAAAAAAAACATCTGGTTGGTTGCTATGTGTTACTAGATGTGAGCAAGACTTTTTATGTCCACAAAATAACCCCCCAGTGACAACCCTGGACTCTTATGCTAAGATGGTCTAGTGAACAGTATTTGGGAACGGCACCCTCCTAAGTATAATAGAAAGAGAAAATACTGGCACGCAAGACTCCATGCAAGCAGGGATTACCCCTGCCTGTTTATTGACGTGTAATGTTTATTGACATGTTTTGTGTCAATAAACATGCAGGGGTGATTAACAACAGATTAACAGACTTGTCTTGCTGGAAGAGAATGGCATTTGCAACATTAACAACCAGTAGTTAAAGGGGACCCGTCACCCAAAAAAATTATTTCAAATCCTATTTTATAATGCTAGTCAAGCAAAATGAACTTTAATTACACTGTATAAATTATTTGAATCTTGTTTCCATAAGTCTGGGACTCATAATTATAGTAAGCAGGCAGCAGCCATTTTGTGGACACTGTTATAAAGACAAGCCTTGCATCATCTCAAGAGTCTTGTTTGTGCACCAGAATGGGGGACCCAATGTCCATCCCCATGCCCTGGCTACACAATTAAATGGTTAAGAGAACTGGGGGAATGTAGGGAGAGCAGTGACACCTAGGAAGTGCTGAATGGAAAGTGAAATTAATTGCTTGCCCCGCCTCTATGCCTAGGCATAGAGGAGGGGCAGGCAATATTTGATTGACAGCTGATATTTTTAAATGAGTTTACAACAGCTATGAATGTGTTAATAAAAAAAAGAAATTGGATTTCATATTTAATTTGAAAAGGACTTGTATTATACAGATTTTTATGTCTGGGTGACGGGTCCACTTTAAATAAATTCTGCTTTCAATATTATTATATTTGCAAATAACTAACAATTTTTAATAAATTCATATTGGAAAGTTGCCTATAATTGTGTTTTCTTTTGTTAGGCAAACACTTTTTTTTGGGTTGAAATGCCCTTTAAGGTCACATGGCTACCAGATAGTAACTTCAGTAGCATTACTAGACACCAATAACATTTTCAGGTACAAATGATACCAAGATCCACCCTACTGAGAAAAATAAGAGATTTCCTCTCAAAAATATGCTAACAATATATGAAATTACTTTATCACAATCTTACAACATACAGAAGCCATTCCAAGAAAATAAGTAAATTGTATTATATAAATTGTTTGTGGTACCTGAGTCATCGAATGAAACCCGATCGCATTTTGTAGAAAGCGATGTGAAGTCACAAACATATAGCCCGCCTGTTACATTTGCTCTCTGTGCTGGCAAAGCTTTAGCTCTAGGTGATCCAACCAACAGCCTGTAGAAAGAAACAGAAAATAATATATCTATATTGTTCAATGCAATAAACTCTTACACATCTGAAAATATGAAAGTCTCAAAAAGGTAAAATAAACTACATGTGTACAGATTCCTTCAGACACAACGGTATAACCTTTGTCATGACATGAAAACCCATCTCTAAATTGGCATTGGCTGATCCACTCCTCAGTCATCTAGATGGGCAGCTATATGTGTCTTCATATATAGCTAGTATTAGAACTTGAATGGAGGAAGAGTTAAAATAGGGGTACCAGATTACTTGATAATTCATGGGCACAGGTAATAAAGCATGTTACAGGGCTACTTGATTTAATTGCAATCATTGCAGCCCTTTAAACTGGATTTTCTTGACGTGTCCCTGAATTTTCTAGTGATCTGGTAACCCTAAAAATAACTTCTTAGGCTAAAGGAAAAGAGCACATGCACCAAAGATTAAACTGCCTTATACAAGGACAAAACCATCATAATTTTCAAAATTAAATAAATCAATTCCCATTCACGAAACGCTATAAAAATTTTAGGCACAAACACTATTTTATTCTGATTAAAAACGCTCTATAGCTTTTTCAAATGTAAAGAGCTCATGTTTTCAAGACTGCTTTGCTATACACATTATTCTATCTGTGGCAACAGTATCCCTTTATTAAAAAGCTCACAATAATTTTGTTTAAAACAGGGGAAATAAAAAGACTAGGTAACAAATCAGCTTTTTAATTAAAAGCCATTAAGAGAAGTTAAAAGGAAACGATTCCTTTTGTTAATATTATGCATTAGGATTTTCAGGGATAAATCGAGGGCATTCTTTGGCATATCTGTTGAAACAGTAACTCCAGAGCAACATTATCTGTGACCCATACAATGAATTTTCCCCAGTGGCTCTGTCTTGGCAAAGACATATGTGATAAGCCAAGAAATAAAAGTGTATTATGACTTGTGAGAGGGTATAAATAGCCAAAAGTAAATGCATTACATTAAGTGGTGTAGTGCAATGAATTTTAAATGAATTCTGCAGTAATCCAAGTGCTAATCTGCTTGATTGGATTCTCAAACTAAATTTGTGGCATACTAGGGTCACGGGTACACAGACTTCTGTATGCCAGACGTAGCTCACTGGAATGGGAGGTAGAGGCAGGGGGTATACCGAATATTACAGTCAAGGAGTGGAATCCATGTAAATGCATGGCAGCATCACTACCTGCATAAAGTACAAACAAAAATGTATGTGATAAAGTTCAGTTGGGATCCAGGATCTAGTTTGTAATTCTGCCAAATCCCAGCACCCAACAAAATCCAAACCATTATAATCATATGACTTGAAAGTGCTGGATAATTAAAGGCAACAACATTTCAGATAGTTTGGTATTCAGTTGAATTGTTTGCTATTTGTTTTTGTAGTTTGTTATTTGGTTGAATCCAAAAATGATGAATGCAGCACATCCATAGTATATATGTATTGGATTGCCCTGAATAGGCTAGCTAAGGTTGAAGTGAAAACCCTTTATTTATTTTTTTTTTTATCAGTGTTTATTTTATTTTCAACTTAAGGGGGTACAGAAGAGAAGGGAGTGGGGTTTTCAGGTACAGCATCTAATCAAAATTTGTTAATACAATAGTCAGCATTAACAGTTATTCCAAGTCAAGTTCACATGGATACACTGGAAGTGGGGGTTTTATTGGCCTAGGTGTTAGTTGCCCTAATGGTGCCCCTGGTGGGGCCCTTACAGAGCTCCGTCCACTCATCCCAGATTTTCCCATATTTGTCTGGGCAGCCTCTGGCTAGGTACATCTGCTGTATTGGAGGGAGGCACTTGCTGATTAGGTTTAGCCAAGATTGAAGGGAAGGTGGTTTAGGGTTCATCCATTTAAGGAGGAGTGCCTTCCTGGTATAGAACAGCAGGGATCGCCACAGGTCTCTCTTTGCATTCAGTGGAACAATCTCATCTATAACACCTAGGAGACATACTTGTGAAGACATTATATTGGGGAAGGTGTTTTTTTCCTGGATGTGGGTCATTACTCTGTCCAAATACTTATGGATCTTGGGGCAGTCCAATATCATTTAGAGGTACCCCACCGCTTGCTGTTGGCATTTCGGCAGCACACTTAATTAGTGTCGCCCATTTGGCTAAGTAGTAATGGTGTAATGTGGAGCCGGTGTATCACCTTGAATTGGATGAGCCTGTCCCTTGTTGCAATGAACAAAAGGAACACCATGAGCCCCAATAGTGTAATATGTATTGGTAAGGGATAATAAGAGTAGATAACATATACTCACAAACCAAGGTTACCAATAGGCAACCACTGTAAAGGCAGGTGGGGAGATTGTCCTCACCCCACTCAGGATTAAGAAGTCGCTCTCTGTAGATAGAAAAAGGGTATCAACCCTCCACCCAGGGTGGTCTTAGTATTGTATAAACTTGGTAATCAGAGGAGGCAGTAGTGGACTTACCTCCTCCAAGCAGACACAACGACTGTAATTAAGCAGTCAAAATTTATTAACGAACTCCAATCGTTAATGAGGTATTGATATGCGTGCCTGAATTGCAAATATACTAGCTGGTTTCTTTGGCCCCCGGACTAACCTGTAGCATTTGTTCTCTAGTAAGCATCTGCCCCTCCGGTGCTGCATCCTTTAGTGTGTCGTAATCCCCACCCTGGGCCACCTCATATTGCTGGAAATGGGGTAGATGAGAATTGCCCCATAGAGGAAGGTTACTGTAGCTAGCGAGTTACGGAGATAGCTAGCTCTTAGTACCACATTCCAGGCCTTATATGGGGTGGTGAGAATTGGGTGCCTCACTTGCAGGTCTGTCTTTCTCCAATAGGGTATGTATCTCAGGGTGTCTGCTGAGCCAGTTAGAGTAGCTTGCAGTTGAAAATTGGGGTTGTTGGGGTCTGGTGTGAGCCACGAGCCTATGTAGTACAGTTGGGAGGCTAGAAAATAATAGTACAGGTCTGGGAGCCTTAACCCCCCTTATCTAATGGGGCCTTCAGTTTCGATTTTGCCAATCTCGGGAGCTTCTTCCTCCAGACAAACAAGGATTGGATCTGTTCAATATACTTGAATATATTTAGGGGAGTTATCTGGGATATATAAGAATTTAGGGAGGAAAATCATCTTTATCAGACTGATTCTACCCCAAATTGTTAGGGGAGATTTTCCCATGGCCTAAGCTTAACTATCATGTTTCCTGTAATTGGAGTAAGATTTAGCTCCATGTATGTGGTGCTTTGCCTTGTGATCATGATACCCAGGTATTTACAGGAGTTTACCCATCTCAGCTGGGATGGGGGGGTAGTCATTGGGGGAAACCCCTTTATGAACAGCAGTAATAATACTGTAACATGATAGATAAAGCAAGAGATATGAGTATTTTCCTAATAATTCTAGGTTAATCAAGTTAAATGTTTCTGGGTAATGAGTCGCTAGTTTTGCTTATTGAGGGAGGAAGAACCCCCCCCCCATTCCCACTTATGAAGAATAGTTCCAAACTACCATGTTCGGCTCTAGTATGAAGGCTCAGTTTGATCTCATTTTCTCCCTTACATTACATTTAGCTTTTGAGACACTTACGTAAAATAGTCTGCAGTGACACTCATGTCAAATATGACAGTGTTGTGTCTTCATTTACTTGAAATGTCTAAATTATTAGAAAATACCTAAGTAACCTATTAAGCATAAGCAATACTATATGTGCTACTTTTCGCCAGTCCACCAGCAATCTGAGAGGGTGCAAGTACCAAGCAATATACATATATGTTGAATTGTAACTTGTAAATTAACAGGAGCAGCAGATCTTTTTAGGTAAAGGGGGTGGTGAATGACTTTAAATGAAAAGTTTTGCCTTATGCACACATTTCTCTAATGGACAATTTTGCACCATTGACTGCACATTTAGGTTACTTGACCTTCACACATGTTTTCTTTTGTCTTTGTAAATTAGATCCAAGGAATTATTAAGCACCCAAAGAATGAATGCCTCTGTAGTTAAGCAACTAACGATCCTGGCAGGAAAACATGAAGCAATGAGTAAATGACTAAAAAAATATTAATATACTCTACATTCATTATGCTAGTCCATTCAACACCCTCAAAGGAGAAAACACAAGTATTATACACATAATGATAAGAGCCCAGTAATGATCACTAGGTAGTATGCAGAGACAATCACCACATTGGCAGAGCAAGCTTCAGTTAGAGCAGTCCAGACCTATCTATGGGGGAGCTGCCTCAGCCCACCATTTTCTTTGGGTACCATTTTCACATAGAGCAAAAACATTACAGCTATCAAATTAAAATGACCCACATTCCCCCAACTAAGACATCACAACCTTAAGCACAACTGGCTAATCAGTGTTTCAAAATCTGAATAGGTAGGTATCAAGAAGAGGGTTTATGTGCTGAAATGGGCTGTGAAATTGATGGAAGGTCATGCAGAGCATCCTAGTGGGGCCAGTGGAGTAACTAAAACACAGCAGACCCCATAGGGTTTGCAGTATAGGAGTCCCCCCAGCCCCTCTTCTGCCTAAAATTTCAGGCTGGGTGGGAAGGGGGTTCCCCTTAACAGGCATTTTGTGCCACTGAAGATTTTCTGTGTTTAAGCCACTACCTATTGCTGATATTTAAGTGGGTCCCAAGAGCCAAGTACTCAACAGCAGCAATATCAATACAAAATTGGGGCCCCTGCTGACATCCTTGGTGAGAGACAACCCTATTGTGCCATGAAATATCATGAAGGTTACTGCTAATGTCATGGAGGATTCCTCTAAAATAATTTGTGGAAAAGGGATATACTGTATATTATCAGAAAACTACTTTGCATTAAAATAGCACAACAAATAGGTAAAACTATTTAAAAGTTTAAAAACTTTAACTTTTTTTGATGATATTATACCTTTCAATCACTTTTAATCACAGTTGTCCCCCTACTTGTACGACCTTAAGGAAAGTGCAAGGTTAAGCATTAATGAAATATGTTCATGACTTTTTTCCTATTATAGGAATTTCCTCCAGGTTAGGTGGCGGCCAACACAGCATGCCTTTTGCCCCAAGGTGTAATATTCTTACAAATCTAACAAAATGGCAAGTTTATTGCAGGTTCCTGCAGATGTACAAGGCCATGTACATCTGCAGGATTCTGCAATAAACTTGCCATTTTTCACCGGAGTGCCGTCCTTTGTTAGATTTGCTACGTGTGCTTGTCGTGGGGACGCTGCGGACAGAGCACCCGGTCTCAAGTGAACAGTGGGGCAGTGAGTTTGGAGCGGTCCCTAGCGTGTGAGAGTAATATTCTTACAGTTAAGTGTCTTAATTACATTGGGGGAGGAAACAGAGCCTTCCCACCTAACCTACAAAGACAAATTAAGGCAGAGACTCACAGGAAGATTCGAGGAGGTTTAGTCGCTGGCGACTAATCGCCTTTTCTTTGGACGACTAATCTCCCCGAAAAGCCTTCCCGTCGGCTAGAACCTAAATCGCCGACAGGATGGCACTCGGAGTGCTTTGTTTTCCGAAGTCGCCCAAAGTCTCCACTTCAGGCTTTTCAGGGGGATTAGTCGCCCCGAGAAGAGGTGATTAGTCACCAGGGCGACTAAATCTGACCTAAGTATTGTATATTTATAAGAACAATATTCCTTTCTCTAACACTGTAATCATCATAGAGCACACCAACAGGAGCGCCACAGTCAAAGCCAACACACTTTATTTATAATAATTTTAATTCACCAGGAACACAAGTGCAAGTCACACATACCCTAAGGTGACAAAAATTCTACCGGTTTTAAAATTTAAATCACACAAGAAAAGAAGGTACTGACACATACATTTCTGTAGATTCAAGAACTTAATATTGCATGAGTAATACTCACAGAGCTGAGCTGCCAGACTGAAACACCAGAGGAAGGAACATTAAACTTACATTTCAGAAAAATTGTGAAAAAAAAAAAAAAATTAAAATGGAAAGCAATATAAAAGTCTTTATTTCTGGAGAACAATCTGAAAACAACTGAACTGAAAAAAAGTTTTTTTTAATGGTGAACAACCCCTGTAAACACAGGAAATATCTTTCTAAGTGCTGCACAAATTCAGCACAAGCCCTGACTTATTTGTATCTACCTGTTCTCGTACAGAGAAAAAGTTCAGAGTGAATATTTTATGATCTTCCTTTGGAGCACAGAGCAAATGATCCATGTCGTTTATAAATGGGCCGATCAGATAAGGTTTCGTTTGTTTGAGATTTCAGACACAGAAGCCCTGCAAAGTGATCCAGCTACAGTTGGCGTCTAGGCATGCAAAGTGTCAGATTTCAGCAAAACAAAGTATTGGCTCTGTATCTGCTGTTAACAGGGAATTAAAAACCAGTGAAAAGTAATAGAAAGCTGAAACTTGCCAAATATACAAAACACACAGACCAAAATCTCTTATTTACTTTAACTGATGCCTATGAATTAGAGAGCACTTTATTAAGAAGAACAATCTCATCTGTTGAATTTGACCCACCACGGCTGTACCCTAAAAGGCAGTGGCGGAAATACCAGGGGAGCAGGGGGTGCAAGCAGGCCAGGGCCCGCACCTCCTCAGGGCCCCCCGGCCGCGCCACTGAAAATGCGGGCCGTATGGAGGGGGACGGGGCCCGGCTGCACGTCACGCACCAGGGCCCGTCCCCCTCTAGTTACGCTACTGCTAAAAGGGTGATTTCCATTGCCTTGGGTGATGCCCTCCTGAAAACTCTACAGTCAAGGCAGATGGTAGAGTCCTGCGCGGAACCAATTTCTAAGACCGCAGCCCGCGTCCCGAAACGCAACCCACATATTTACCCACTTTGATCCGCTTCCCAACCCCGACCCACTACTGCCTTATTAGCAACACGCCGACCACCATCAAACAGAAAGTGATGGTGCTGTGAACCTGAAGTGATGTCATCAAAAGTGGGTGGGGACAGAAACAAGTTTTGTAAAACTTTAAAAGGAGTAAAATATAGACAATATTACATAAGAAAAGAAATTTAGATGAGACCCGCAACCCGACCCGTGACCCGTAGCTATACCCGCACCTGAAAATCCTCCCCTCATTCTGCAGGGTGCCCGTTTTTTTTGCGGGTAACCCACGGGTACTCGACCTGCTGCAGGACTCTATCACATGGTAAGATTTGATTTGATAAATCTGCTGTACTGTGGGCAACGAATCTCCCAATAATGCCTTGCCATTGGCTAGCATTGCAACTCTCAAACATATATTTACATATGTAAAACATATGACTCAATACAATCTGCAAATAAGGTGGAATAAAAATATAATTTGTATATAATATGTTTTATTTCTTATAATATGTTTTATAATGGTATGAGAAGCAAACTCTGGAAGTTGCCCCATGGTCTTAGATTTTTTTGTTTTAAGCCAAGGCCACACAGCATGGTTTCTTCACTGGCATAGAGACGCCAATGTAGAATCTTCAATCAACTGCATTCTACTCTAGAATGGAATCCAAATGCAAAATTATGCATTTTCACACCAAAATCCACTTGTGTGCATTGACGGACCAAAATCAGTGCAGTTACAGACACGGGACCCTGGCCTAAGATACAGTAGCTCCCCTTATTTGATAATGTTCCATTACTTACTAGTTAGGGTCCCAGGTTTGATCCTTGTCCAACTTGAAAAAGGGGTCCTAAGAGTGTGGGTTTAAACCGTTTATTTTATTGTATGATGATGTGTATTACATGGAGTAGAGCAGAATAGGGCCTAGAGCCAATACATTTTTATAGTTAATAATTATATTTTAGTTTATAGTTATAGTTAAGTGGTTGCAAAGTATTAGTAATCTCCTGTCAGAGAGTGTGGGGAGGCATTTTCCATGTACCCCTTTGACATTACACTGAAAGAAGGTACACTCAGTGACATGCAGGAATTAAGCAAACTCAGACTAAATTCCTTACTTGCAGGTTTATATTCTTATTAAATTACACGTGTGTAGGAAATCAATGTAAACTTGCTTTTATTTTGTGAGTCGACAAAGCTAAAGACATGTTGTTAGAAGCAGTGTGGGGCCCCACCCAATGACTCACACACCTGCCTTGCATATATATATATTCTGTTGCTGCTAATGTGAAGCCACTGTAGTGCCGTTAACAATGAAACTACAGGAAATCCTTGCACTCCCTTCTCCAGGACACACATGCACACGCACAAACACATCTAGAAAACTGTCCAAGGCAAGTGCTCACACACCCACTGGCCATTTATGGGCTTTAATCTTGATTTCAGAGAAACGGATATTGCAGGAAGCCAGAACTTGTTTGCTCTTTTGTACAAAGGACCTTTATTTCTTACCATTCCTGAAGAACCCAAAAATGAAACATAGATTTCAGAAAACGTGAAGCAAGGCACCCGCTTACTTACACATAGGGCTCACAGGAGCCCAGGAGAAAGAAACGTCTAACACTGAAGGTTGTTTAAATTTAAGACAATCAAGAGACTATAGGAAACATTATGTTAAAGAATGTATAAAGCGCAGAAACAATGCCACAATCAGTCACTGTTTTTGCACTTTGTACACTGCATTCTTATCTGGCAGAGTGGCCTCAGGCCTTTGTGCTCTGTTTCGGAGTGCAGAGAACTGCATATAGACCCTTGAATAGATTATGCAGAACTCTAGGGGGTAGGTGGGGGAGGCACGTAGGCATGCCCTCTTAAATTAGGGAGTGGCAGGAGTAACAACAGAGCTCTGTCCTTACCATAGGCAAGTAGTAAGAACAGGATTTTTGATGCAGCACTTTGCTCCTCACACTGAACTGAAGGTGAATGATTGCACCTAAATGACCCCTTGTATGAGCTTGATAAAGCAGGTATATATTCTATAACCAGTGTTAAGCATGCAAGAGTACTTCTTGTCATGGCTATTTCTTATTTATTATTCAACACACATTTTGTTTGTGTCCTGGATTAATGAGGTGCTTACTTGATAATTCAATAAGAATACTATATAAGAAAGAAAACAGAACATTGATACCATATACTGAAGCCTTGGAAACCCAAAAGCCCAGGCCAGGAGCTCATGAGCAGGCTCTCCAGTTTCTAACATGAATGGCAGGGTGGGGGTTCAAGAGACCATCCAGTGATGCTATTGGATTGCATATATATATATATATATATATATATATATATATATATCCAATATAGCTGATAGGCTGGGTCACCTCAGGGTAACTTTCACCAGACTAGAAAGCAGCTGTTCCTCTGCACACAAGTAATCAAGCAATAATCAGGTTACAACTGCAGTTTTTCACAGGCAGTAAAGGCAAATAGTCTTTCTCCAGCAGTCTGCAAACAGATGGCTTGTTATAAAGCTGTTCTGTCAACTGTAACCTGCCATTTATCTTCATAAACGCTTGTTATGCAAAATAAACCCATACCTTTTAGGAACTTCTGATTTTCATAGTACTGAAAGGTAATGTAGTCAGCTTGATCAGCAGGATTTAAAAACCCTAACTCAAACTTCAAACCTGTGCCATATGTGCAGCAACACAAAGGGTTAATTATAATTGCACATTAAATCGTTTTTATTTTTATAAATAATTAATTATACACAGCATTGTTCAGTTTAATCAGGCACACTGGGGATATACAATGAAACTTCCAAGCTGACATAAGACAGAACCTCTAAAGGTGGCCATATACTTGGTGACATTCTTTGGTATCGAATTACCGGCCCGTGGGCCAAACAGTCAATTATCACACAAACAGTAATATGCAATATGACCACTGAGTCAACAGTCTAAATGACTAGAACAGCAGAAAGTCACGAGGAGCTCCTGCTCATCTCACTCCCTCATCTGCCACTCATTGACCAACATGGTGCACTGGCATTTTCATACATGTCAACGAACAAACCTTTATACATGATACAAAGATATTGTTTGAAAATCACGTTTATGGTCAGTTTAATGCTTTTGCCACATGGGCTGGAAATCGACTAACTGACATCAGCAGGCAGAGAATCAGCCCCTATACGAGCATTAGCCTCCTGTTCTGTCTGTACCCAGATCCATTGTGTCTGCCTCCATTGTGTCTGCCCTATGCCTGCAATAGGGCTGACACATGGTCCGGGTTCAGGCAGGACAGGTGGCTAATGCCAGCATAATGACTGTGGATCCAAAAATTGCATCATATTGAAGCCAGTCAGGAGAGGACTTCATCAACTAGCCAATGCAGTCTTCACCAAACTGGATTTAAACCAACATGATAGATACCTGGCTAGTCCTTGGTCAGATATCTTCCCCAAGTCACTCAGTGTTTCTGTATTTTCTGAAAATTCTTTGGAGCAGGCACTCAATAAAGCCAATCTTCCACTAGGCAGTTCAATAAAAGTCAGCTGTGGACTCAAACAACTATTTCACTTTGATTCAACTGCCTGGTGGAAGATTGCCTTTATTGAGTGCCTGCTCCAATTAATTTTTGGTTTGTCTGCTCCCCGTGCTGAGGGCTCAGGGTGCACCTGGGCCTCTTTCTTGATGTGGTTAGTTACTATATACTATTTGGAGACCCATCTTTAGATTTATTTTTCTGTATTTTCTGTCCAACTTCTTCCATGACACATACAGTATTCCCTATAACTATATATTAACCCTGAAGTGTTAATATGACCCCCTTAGAGAAAACTGGAAATACATATTCAATGATGAAAAATAAACATATATTTTTAAACTAAGGAGGAAAAGCCTTAAAAAAATCAATATAAACAGTCCATTTGCCCAGGCTTAGGACAATTAATGGCTTTTCATAAACATAAGACTACGAGCCACTCCTAATTAATACAAGACTGTTCAAACCATATAATTCTCTTTTTTTACATTGCTAAAGACAGCCCTGAACAACTGCATATATAGAATTGGCAAGTTTAACATGCTGATAAACTTTTACCCCATAGACTTGTACAGTATCTTATGGCTTATGCCTTGCATTCCCCAGCAGACAGCCTGGTACTAATTGCTGCCCATTCACTGATCTAGTGCAGCAGATATCTGAAGGCTAAGGTGCTCAAGGCACTGTAGCACTCAGGCAATAAAGCAGGTCCAGGAACTCCAAAGCTTTATCTTTATGAGCCACCAAGCCCTTGTAAGCATAGTTATTCCAGCTCTAATTACCCCCAGACAGATGGCTATACCATTCACATCTAAGAGCTTTGACATACCCAGAAGGAGAAAGAAGTCCTTCCCATTTCATTGACAAGATTATCAGTAACTGCCTACCAATTGCCTAAGAATAGACTTTTCTTGACAAAGAAATCACAAAAAGCCAATATGCAACACAGCATGAGCTCCATATAACATTGTAGGCATCTGGTGGAGGGTGGTGAATACTAAGGTTCAGGAACTTTCTGATACTTATGGCAGAAGTTAATTTGGTGATCCAACAAATAGGGTAATGTTAATAATTTCTATTAATATACTCCTATTTATTTACAGTGTATGAGGTATTACTTTTCTCTTGAGCTTTCAAAGCCGAATAAAGCTATCACATAGACCAGTGCTGTCCAACCGGTGACCCACGGGCCCCCCTTGTGTGGCCCCCACATGAAGTCTGCCTGCTGTGACTGCTTACCTTGTGTAAGCTTTAAGGGAGCTAGCACACGGGCAGATTCGGGGAGATTTAGTCGCCTGGCAACTAATCACCTCTTCTGTGGGGCGACAATCTCCCCAAACTGCCTTCCCCCTGCCTTCTGCCTGCTAGAATGAGAAAACGACAGCGCCAATGCACTTGCAGCACTTCGATCTCCGAAGTCGCCCGAAGAGTGCATTGGCGATGGCGTTTTATCATTATAGCAGGCGGAAGGTGGGGGGAAGGCAGTTCAGGGAGATTGTTGCCCCGCAGAAGAGGTGATAAGTCGCCAGGCGACTAAATCTCCCCGAATATGCCCAAGTGCTTGAAACCTAAAATGTATCAGTACTGAGATAAACTGGCCCCGCATTGTTTACACCTCAAATTGAAACTACGTTATTCACACCTGTAACACCTCTACGTTGCCTGCCCTATGCTCCCTGTGTGTGCCGTTCTGTGCCTGCCCTATGCTCCCTGTGTGTGCATCATACGCTGCCTTCACTATGCTACCTGTGGGACGTGAGCCTGGTATTTTTTGTTCCGGGCTTTGTTAGCCTTTGGGAACTGTTGTTAGGGGCCCCTAACATGTTTAAACATGTGCTTGGGGTGGGGGGGTGCTGTGTTATACACAGGGGAGGAGGAGGCATATGGATTTAAGGGTATGTTTTAATATGACTTACATTTTTCACATACGAGTGACGAGTGATATCCCTGCAGTGAGCACAAACCATTTCGTTTTTTGGTGTGCTACCACCATTAATGTGGACATGGTCTTTAAAGTTCTTGCGGTAACATGGGTGTTGTTTAAAGTAGGTGTGGCTTAAAAACAGGGAGTGGTCAACACTGGCTTCCATTGTTCCAGCCAACATCCCTGAGTTTATTTTCTGTAGCATGTACTGACTTGAATTTACACATTTCAAATGATTTAAAAAACTGCAGATCTAACCCGTGTGCAATAAAAATCCAGTCATAAAGATACTATTGAATGCTATGAGATACAGATACAGTAGTGTTCTTAATACTTTCTGCCTGTAATTTCCTAAAGCAAGATTTGAAGCTGTAAAATCGAGTTATTGGATATTCCACAAAGAGCACTGATATATCGGCCCCTGCAGAGTCAATAGAGAGAGATTTACTATCATGCACTCTGTCTTCTCCTGGGAGTCTGACCAGTTTTGCAGCAGGGTAGGGACAAATGATATGCTCTTGATCCCCTGGAGCCACATTATGTACTTGGTCACAATATATTATAATTTTTTTTATAACGAGTAAAACATTTTCTGTAGTAAATTGACATATACTCTAAATACCGACTGATGAAAAAGTTAAAGTGACAAAGGGTACCATACACAAAGGCTTACATTCTACTGGGGTAATTAAGTGGTTTGAGCAAAATGTGGCTCAGTCCGTCCCTTAGCTCACAGCAACCAGGCTTCCCAGCAGTCGGTACCTCTGGCTACAATAAACTGCTCTCAAACCACAGGCTTTTTCTTTAGAACTATACAAACTATCTTTCTGATTCCATGGTTAAAGATGTAAACCAAATTATATATATATATAATTTGTATCTGTTTCCCTTGGATGTGATGTATTAAATCAAGAAAATGACTTAGACTCATGGCCTTTAGCAGAATTTATTGCAGTTATACTATTTCTACATTTCTAAAAGGGTCTTAGTATCAGGCTGAAAAAAAGCCCTGTGTGTCTCCATTGTGTGCCCACACATAAAGTATGCAGTCAACAAAGGAACCCGGCATACTTACCCAGAATATGTGGGAGGAAGACAAAGGAATTTGTATAAAACAGACAATATTTCCCCTTTATATTAACTGTTATGTTGCAGATGCAAGAGATTTAAGCAACTTTGCTGCTGCTCTTTTTTTTTTTCTGATTATCTGCTTAATTTGCCTTTCTCTGGAACAGACACTTAAAATGCCATCTAGTTTCTAGGGCAACCACAAGGCAGACGGAGATTTTATTGCTCTTATTATTTTACTGCTTATTTTTCTGTTCAGGCTTTTTCCTATTCATACTTTACTCTGACAAATGACCAGATGCTAAAATGAGCACATAGCAGTCTAAATTCCACACCACAGAACAATAGTCACTCACAATACTACTGCTATCTGGTTGCTAGGCTCAGCAATCTTAGCAACTGGGCATTTGATTCAGAATAGAACATGTTTAGAACAGTAAAAATAATGAAACAGAAAACAAAAATGACGAAAAAAAGGAAACGTAATGTTTTGAATGCCTTGATAACTAAACCCTTGTCAGAGGGATACTTTGCTCAGGTATTAAACCGGGAACGCTATCTACATGGAGTTTGAATATATATATATCTCAAATAGAAATGAAGCCAAAGTTGTTCATTTGGCTTGAGAAAGGGCACTTGGTTTGTCCGAAACGTCACTTTGTGATGTTCTGAATTTTAATACACTTTTTGCATCAATCGAGTGCTGCTTCATTCATTTCTATTTGCTATAATACGAGGAGATGAGACGGCGTCCCCCAGGGAGCGAGCACCGAGGTTTTCATTGATACGCTGAAGAAAGTGCTGGGGCATACTCCATTATTGTATATATATATATATATATATATATATATATATATATATACCAGAGCTGGTGCACCAATCACCAAAGTAAATACCTGGGTGCTGGCTATATTCAATTATACAAGTCATCAAAAATGAAACCGCACTCCAAGGACTTTGATAAAAAGATTGTGCTTGATTTTATTTCAACGTTTCATCTCCTACACTTGGGCCGTCATCAGGAAGTGAAACCCCAATCCCCAACCATCACTTTTAACCCCAGAAATGGTGCCAAAATCAGGGGTGTGTCGTCATAATTACACCTATATGTGAACATCCCATGGGCTGTAAGTGTTGATAAACAATAGAAACTATATATATGCCATGCCACAGCACCAGATCATTATTATATACATATATATATATATATATATATGTGTGTGTGATAATGTAGAGGTTTTAGAGGTAAGTTCCACACCCTATAGGTTTTGCTTAACATTGGTAGTGACATTCACACTACAGGAATAAGTTGGACAGTGGTGGTATAGGAAATCCTTTATTTGCCCTTTTCAGCGTCTTTCGGGGAATATTAAACAGTTCATTGACTGTGAAAGCTTCCAGTGTAACTGGGCAGAAACACAGATGCTATAAAACTTGAGTTTGGGAAAATTTATAGTCCAAGGTCATTATTTAATTTTATAATAAGTAGAAAGTCTTACCCAGTGTTACACACATAGACCAATGAGCTGAAAATGAGAGGGGTTTTTATACAAAGGATTGATATACAAAATCACAGCCCTGGTGGATACTGGAATAATATTATTATAGTTTAATCTTGTAAACAGATTAAATAGTTGAAACAAAGAATACATACTTACAAACACACACAAGCCTGGCAAATTTTCTTTGTATTATACCAGCCATACACCATACCCACAGGACCTTTGGCTGTAAGGGTGTAGTACATCAACAATTCACAAACACACTACTGCCACTGCAAAAATTAATAGCAACCAATCAGCAAATGTGTGGCTGCTATGGATAATAACACTGGCATAAGATGTCTACTATACTTGTCAAGTTCCCCTTTAAAAGGGCAGTTGATGGAGAAAGATAGGGGCTTGATATAGATTCAGCAGCACTATAAAAAATAATTCTTGTTGGGTCTTATCTCTGCTTCACTAATCCTGGAAGTTTGCACAAAGTTGCACCTTCAGGATTGCATAGTTTTCATATCTGTCTTTATCTGTTGCCAGTTTAAGAGATACTAATGCATTCCTATAACTGATATGAATGTGTAAGTGTCACTAGTGAAGGTGGGCAGCGTGATTAATTTTTTTTAAAAATACTCCACTAAGCAAATCTCAGAATAGCCAAACAGATCTTTATCCAATTTGGCCACCAAAAAACAAATCTTAATGATGCACAAGTTTGGGGATAAAATATCTTGCTTCCGTGCTTAGGGGATAGAATATCTCTGCTTAGGTAGACATCAGGATAGGGGAATTCTACAGAGGCAGCACTGTATTCACGGGGAAAGCAAGGACAAGTGGTCAGAGGCACTAACAGCAGAGCAGGGTGCAAAGTGCGAAAAACATGGCAGCAACCTACCCTTACTAAATTACCACTTAAATAAATGTGATATGTGCTTCTGTGTTTTCCAGGGAAAAGCCCCACAGTTATTTCACCAAGATCCCACATACAGATTGTGAAACAGATTTATTAAATGTTCAAATATAGTCTGGGTGCATTTCTATAACTATGACTAATCCCCTTTAAGAATTACTCAATGTTATCTTAAAATAACCAGGGCACGTTAGATTTGCTGTTAAATCATGTTTATTATACTAAATACACCACTGTATTACTGAACCAATATATTCACTGTAAAATGGAGGCATTGAGCAAATGATATGCTAAATTCCACACTCTCATCATAAATCATCTAGAGAGTATACTTTTTTTTTTGAATAAGTATGTTCCCTACACAGTATGGGCAATATTTACCATCCTATATTTCTAGTGCTAATAACACACGGGGATAGAAAAATTGCAGGTGTCTGCAGTCTGCAGTACACTGTGGGTGAAGCAGTGCATTGTGGGAACTGAAATGTAAAATTTGAAATTAGTTAGGAAAGCAGGGCTAATAATACTTCTCCATCACTGCACATAAGCACATATAGCTGTATTTACAATTATGTATTTGGTGGGTGTATATATAAGATTACCAGTTTAGTTTTGTTGAAATGGGCCATTCTGATATGGATATTAAATAATATGGTCCTAGAATGTGTACCCACCCCTAGATGTGGAGAACTATTGTTGAGAAAACAAGAGGTATGGTGGATACATCAGTTAAACTCATACCCTTTAGACGCCATTCAGGCGCATTGGAGTAACCAGTGAAAAACAATACAGTTTAATTTACAGCTCATCAATCTTGGGTGGGGAATGCTGGCTGTCAGCTCCTGCTAGGGAATTCATTAGAAATTCCATTTCAAGTGTTTGGTCCCAGAATTCATTGTGAAAATGGAGGGAGGCAGAAAACATTAAACTGCTCTTGAATAAAAAGATGTAATTTATTGCAAGTGTTTCGGAATGTGGAATGTAACCCGTTCAGTGTCAGAGGGCCTTAGATCACATGGGTACACAATGCTCTGCTGGCACTTATAGGCATATAAAATGGAAAGAATTCTCTTACTGCTACAGTGTCAGCCCTGTTAACCTGACATAAACTGGCCTGCAGTACTAGGCAATAATTTGACAGTTTAGGCGTTAACCTTTACCAATGGGTATGGAAAATCTCCGATTAGATGAGAAACTGCTTTAACATAATTGTGCCCCCTTTTTAAAGGACAACCAATACACAGGTAAATGTTTCTCCTCCTCCAGTAAAACTGCAAAGCTGGTGTACACTTCTAAGTATACCCTAGTTATTTTTCAGGGACTCTAATCAGCAACTATGCAATCTAAACAAATGTATTTACCCAGCAGCAGGCAAAATACAGCTGAAAACGTAATATCTTATGATTTTATTGAAAGAGCTATTGTTCCATGTCTTGCAAATATTCATTTCTGTGTGCATGTGAAAAACAGTAATCAACTGCAGATGGATCAAATAAGATCAATATTAAATCAGCCAGGGTAGAAAAGAGGCCACAAAGCAAATGCATTGCCATCTGTATGTAGGAAATTAGTGTAGCCCATAAAGCAGAGCTGCCTGGCTGGCACACCAGAGCCACTGCTGATTTGACCTTACACAATTAAACCTTACCTTAAACATTAGGGCCATGTCTTAATTTGAATCACTGTAAACTTGCAGATATACATGTAATCATAAACACAGGTATATTCGTTGTCCAGGCTATTTAATTTGTATCATTCGCTAAAACTTGGGCTCCCTGCATTGTATACTCATACAAGCTTGGCAAGGAGTTTATTTACAATATACAGACAGTCCCAAAGTTACGCACAAGATAGGGTCTGTAGGCTTGTTCTGGAAGGGCACCCGTTGGGCGAAAATATTTTCCACAACTAAAGGTGCGGACGGAGATGTTGGCCCGTGTGTCCTGATAAGCTCATTTTACGTTACTTTACATTGATGACTTGCTGACACTATATACACTATGTATGCAATTACATAAACACCAATGATATAAACATATGATTGTTTACTCATATCAAACAAGTCAAAATGATTGAGCAGAATTTATTGACCAATGGGCTGATCAACATGACTTCAGTAATCCAAATGTATGTTGTATACAAACTATAACTTTTATCACAGCCTAGTGTGTGTGTTACAAAATGATATTACACAGTCAACTTGCAGTTTAACAATTTTATTTTCCCTGTCACAGTGGGGAGGGGGAAACCACTTTGCATCTCCTATTCATTAAAAAGGCAGTTTACTGAAAAAAGAATAACAAAAGGCATCCTGCTCCAATCCCAGCCCCAAAGCTTCAGAGCTGTGACCTCTTTTGTTGCCTTGGAATTCTTTTCTGTGCAGCAGCAATGTGTACAGGCAAGCATGGACTACTGTCTGCAAGTGCAGTGTGTTGGAAAGGAATGACAAAGAATTTGAGATATTGGGAGTGGTCAGACTATCGGATCTCATTTGGTCTGTGCAAATACTACTTAAGAGCTAATCTGCTTTAGTGATCTCCACCTGCCCATTCCAGGGCTTCCATTATATGCCATTAACTTTTCCTTTTACATGCCTCTTTATTACATGTTCAGTTATAGTCTGACTCTGATCTGTATTTTCAGCATGATGTATGATATCAATAGATATCGAATAACTCACTGCCTGATATAGAATAATGTAGAAAGACAGCCAAGGTAATTATAAGGAAAGACACCAATTTCTTATGTTTCAGTAGGGCAAATTCCCATAGGACAGAGTTTTCTGGGACAAAACTCATCAGGGTGGCAGTGACAGTCTATGTACTGAACTACACTGCAAAAAAGGGACATCTGCACTATATAAAGTAGTACAGATTCTACTGTATAACATTATAGATTGTTACAGAGAATTTGACCAGCAAATGTTATACACTACAGGAAGAGTATGAATTGTCTATTTACAGTACTACACACTCAACTGTCAAACACACTGCATTATTTATGGGTTTATTACATTTGGTACATAGTGTACATTCACATTCTGAGCCATATTCATTAACATTGGAGGCAAGCATCACCAGTGATGTTGCCCATAGCAACCAATCAGCAGTTGGATTTGAACAGTCACCTACAAATAAAAATGTTGGGCTACACCACATTAGCTGTTTATGCACCCCTCCCCATTCTACACTATATTTGAAGTCTGCAATCAACTAAATGTATTTTACTAGCAAATATTTAAGACATGAAGGCCACTAAGCACTATGTAGTGTATGTTCTACTGGAAAAAAACAATACAATACACTCACATTCAAGGCCCTTAATAATGAAACCCCTCCTATATTTCATCTCTAATCTCCAAATACACTCCTTCACGAAACCTACGCTCTGCTTCAGATCTTCGCCTCACTTCTCCTCTGGTCACTTCTGCCCATTCTCGTCTACAAGACTTCTCTCAGGCTTCTGCTTTTCTCTGGAACTCGCTGCCACAAGCTGTCAGACTTTCTCCTTCTTTCCAAACTTTCAAGCGCTCCTTAAAGACCCATCTGTTTAAAGAGGCCTATTCGATGTACCTTAATTAATCATGGCTGTATCAAAAATGACAAAGTGTTTATACAATCCTAATGTCTCAATTGTACCCTAACCTTTTAGTTTGTAAACCCTATTGTACTCTGTAATCCTTGTCTGTTATCCACCATTTATTCCCTGTTTGCCATAACTGCAGTAAAGCACTGCGTATCTTGACAGCGCTATATAAATAAATGATGATGATGATGATGATGAATACAGGGGGTTTCTGAACAGTCTCCAGGAAACAGAACTCTAATGTAGAATTGGTACTGTGATTTATCAACTGTCATATTGTATGCTCAAATTATGCTCGGGGATCGTTCTTGGCATATTATCCTGTGTACTACAATCCCCATGTCTCCTGTTTAATTCTCCCATCTGGAAATTATAATTGTAGGATTCAGGATCCTTAATGACTTGAAAATGATTTGGTAAAATTGTAGGTCCCCCAGGGTAAGGAATGTTCCTGCCACCCTATGCCAGGAGACGATCATCTCACTGAGATCCAGGTCCATGGGAAAAGTAGTTACACAGTCTTCATGTCGACTTTTTCTAGCAATGTACTTTACAGAAATTCACTTTGTAAACATCCACTCAAATTTCTTGACTAGTTAAAGTGGTATTATAAATGTTTCCATCCCCTAGGGTGTGCTCAGACAACCACTCACCTCTGGATAAAATGATGCACAGTATATACTTGGCAAGTCCATCATGTGGCCCTTATCAGGGCCAATTTACCAATTTTCTACAAAAGACATTTGCATCATATTAGCTGTTATATTTTCACAATCTATGTAGTGATTTACTAATCTGAGTACTCCTTGTCTAGACACTACTATAGTTAAGCATAAAACTCTACAATACTTGAAGCATAAAAATCAGTGTCTGCTTTAGAAATCTAAGATATATCAGGTGCCGGTCTGTTAAACCCTCTCACCAATGTGCAAAGCACAACCCAAAGTCACCACGAGGATGTTTCTAACAAACATCAACTCTGCAGCAGTTCTTGTGGGCTCAACAAAACACTTTATGTGGTTTTCCAGTTAGAACCCTCCACCCTCTCTGTCCTTGCAGGGAAGCTTTACTGCCGTGCTGACAGTCAGCATACAAAAAAAAGCCAGCCCAGTGTGAAAAGCCAACACAAGTAAGCAGGGAACAATGCAAACATTAGGAGATGGGCGAATGAACAGACTAGCAATTGACTCCCTGTGCCTTGATAGTTTTAAGTTTCATTATTTTGGCCACCGAGAAAGGTCATCTGTCTTTTACAGATGTAGTCAGGGATGTCTTAGTGGTGGTAGGGCCCTGGGACAAAACAAACTTTTGAGTATTTATAAATAATAGATCTTTACTATAATGTTGATTTGCATCACCAAACTAAGTTACAGTGTTGCTAGTCCTAGGATCTCTTAAATATTCACAACACGAATTCCTGCCTAGGGGTCGTGCTGTGCAGTGTTCTGGGCAGTTAGTCAAACCCGTCTTTAAAAAGGCAGCTTATATATTAGCATAGTATATCTTTTCAATAGAACTTATAATCATGACTCAGTAAGCTCAATGTGTGTTAAATTGTACAAGAGATGCAGCAGCTACACTGTTTTTTTTGCATAAAACGGTTGATATAATTTGCCTGGTAACGTGAATTATATGAAACTGCATCAGCCCTGCTAAGGATAATAATATATAAGGGTATGTAGAGAGTGCAAGTCACTATACAGCAAGATATTTTTCAGGAAAAAAATACACTAAAGCAAAGTCCTGCTTTGTTATACAGCAGTTTAATGATCAACTCTGGAGATCAAGCAGTGGCACTGTTGCAAAGTTCACAGCATACAGCACCTGGTGAGTTTTAGAGGAAAATCTCTCCCAACCAAGGGAATATATATTCAAAAGGATCCCAATATACATTGCTCAGAGAGCAGAAATCTGATATATTTATTCCTTGACTGTGAGATTCAGTCATTAGAAGCATAAATGGCGAAGCAGCCACCGACCTACTGTGCATACAGATACAACCTGTCTCTGCCAGACAGAATAATGAGGAAGTCTCTTTCACTGAGCAACGCGTGACTGCAATGAAAGGCACACAGGCTGGCAATTTTATTGGACTGACATTGGCCCACTGCAGAATTTCTTCATGGTACCCTCAGGAAGAAGAATGAAGTCACCACAAGAGTTTCTGCAGCAGCTGTTGCATATCATTCCCACACACTACTGGGTTCTATACATCACCCTACAACCACCGACTGCGACAATCTGTGAGCCAACATATTTGCCCCAACAGGGCATCTCAGCCAAATTCAGTCAGAACTGCCCCAGGCACAGTTAGGAGCAATTACAGGCGTCATTCCATTCTAGAAACATGCCAATGGTTTATAAACAATGTGCAGAGTTGCGTTTAAAACAATACATATATAAATAAATAAACATGTTACAGTGTAACAGTATTTTACAAAAAGCGTATGTAAATTCCAAACACTATGATGGTCCAATGCCTATAAAATCATTTTTCACTGGCACATACCCTACTATACCTGCTATCCCACAGCCACAGACCCTTCCCAAAGACTAATATCCCACTGCTACTATAGGCACTATCTCTCCCTACTATAAAGTAATACCACAGCCACAGTCCCTTCATAGAGACTATTATCCCACTGCTACTATAGGCACCATCTCTTCCTACTATACCTGCTATCCCACAGTTACAGTCCTTCCCAGAAACTATTATCCCCACTGCTACTATTGGCACCATCTCTCCCTACTATACCTGCTATCCCACAGTCACAGTCCTTTACCAAAAACTATTATCCCCACTGCTACTATAGGCACCATCTCTCCCTACTATACCTGCTGTCCCACAGTCACAATCCCTTCCCAGAGACTATTATCCCCACTGCTATTATAGGCACCATCTCTTCCTACTATACCTGCTATCCCACAGCCACAGTCCCTTCCCAGGGAACTATTAACTCTACCATACCTGCAGCCTCACAGCCAAAGTCCCTTCTCAAACCAGAGACTACATTGCTACTAGGGGCAGTGCTGCACTACAATCCCCATTGCTACTAAGAGCTGCAGTGCTACCGGCATAGACAACAGGTACATTTGCTGAGTGTCACTGTGCTTTCCCATGCTTTTACTACAACTGCTCTCAGTCGAGGCACCACCATGCCCTCACGGCAACCCCAACCAAAGTCGACTCTGTTACTACAGAGGATACAAAATACAATGGTTGCCCTTCCGGCTGGGCAAGCAATTTGGGGACTTACAGCCTCCTGTCCTCTGGGTCCAGCTGCCAGTGCATGGCCATGGAGAAGCCGAACAAGCTCCCAGGGTCCCCGCTTTTGGAGATGACATTCTGTGTATCCAAGTTAAAAGCAGCAATGAAGGTGCAGCAGTAGCCGAGCAGCAGGTTAATCCGAGCCACCGCGAGTTGCATGTTGCACACTTCTATTATTCTCCCAGTGGCAGTGCCAAATAACAAATCCTCGGGTGTCTCTCCCAGGTTCCTTTCCTGCCCCCCTGCTTGTGCCCTTTCCCCTGCGCTTGTCCAACTCTCGCAGGCTCACACTGAATGGGACTGTTGTTCTCCAGAGAGTAGAAGGTTTTTATATGAATTGCTGAGGAAGCAAACCCCGCCCTGCTGCCCAAGCCCACAGCCCGGGGATCCGTTCTTTTCTTCTTTCTCTCAGGGCTTCCCCGCCCAGGCCACCACTTGCTCTGGTCTCCTGTGCTGAGGGGCTTGTGAGCAGGTGTGCTGTCAGTGTGCACATACGGAGCAATAGAGCGAGGGGCGGCGCTTACACTGGGCGAGCCGGTGCCTTGGCTTTGCTCCAAGCTGTCCTGCCTTGCTGTGCCTCAGGTAGCGCAAAGTCTCTCTGTGCTGATCTTCTAGCTGTGCTGTCCAGGGACGAGTTAATGTCTTGGGCAAAGTTCAGCTTGGTACCCCCCCCCCCAACTTCACCTCTCCCAACAACTAGAGTTGCCACCCACCCCTTTAATAGCAGTGAGACACATATTCAGTGGCATAACTAGGTATTTCTGGGCTCCAAAGCAAATTATTCTCTGGGCCCCCAAAATGTTTAGAGGTTGACCTGCCAATATTTATTGAAATTGTATTAATAAGGGCCCATATACCTCCTGGAACCCCTGCAATCGCAGTTACTCCCCTGCACACATTGAATCCACATCCTGCATAGTTAGTTGGCAATTCATTTACATGCATGCTGCATGGCTGCACATAAATCAGTACAGTCTGCAGCATACATACAAAATAATTGCTGATTAGCCCTGCAGGATGTGGTTTCAATATGAGGTCTGTATTAAGGCTAATGTCACTTGGTGGAATTTATATACCCCCCCATAAATCTATACTACTGCTAGAGACTAATATCCCAAAATGCTTTCCCATCACAAATAGTGTAACTCACTGGTGGGAAAACATAGGTGCCACTTCGTTTTTCAGAAGTCATCCAGTGTTACCTTGCGAAGAAACTTTGGGTGACTTTGGAAAAACAAAGAGATGTTTTCCTACCAATTTATAATATTGCCAGTGGGAAAGCATTTGTCAGGAAATGTGTCACTCATGGTAGCACATAGCTCTCAACATAAACTGCTGAGGTGCTGAGGGATAATGGGGTGCATGCAGCTCGCCACCGAAATGTAGTGGGTGTGGCTTATGGGGCATCATCGCACACTCAGTTAGCGTACAGAACTGGGGGTATGTACTTAATTGGTGGGATATTTAGGTGACTCACGAAAAAATGTTGACAGATCTTGGTAGTGCAGGTTTAATGCGGGCAACAAATCTTCCTGTGTGCCATGGCCCTAAAGGGGTGAGGTGCCAACCCTAACAACACACCCCCCCCCCCTTTTTCTGCAGGGGCACCAGCTCTGTATCTTGTTTTCTTCCTCATTACTCTTTGCTAACAGGTCCAAGCTCATCTCCCTTCCTCCTCCTCTCTCCAACCTCAAGGGTTAAATGCAGATTAGTAAATGTAGCAGCAGAGGCAGGAGAAAGTCTGTTTCAGCCCTGACAAAGCAGGAGGAAGGGCTCCTGGATTACATTTGAAAGGGGTGGCTGAGGGAGAGTGCCTGAGTGGGATGGTTTGGAGGGAAGAGTATTAATCGTTTATTCAGAGAGAGGAGGAGGGGTGAGGCAGCCAGGAGTGTGGTGGACCTGTAAGAGAACACTTGTTAGAGTTTGCATTACTTAGCCCGTGATTGGGGTGATGCAATTGGCAGGACTGATTTTACTGTATATATTTGAAACATAGGTTCCTAACATAAACACTTTATATTAGGCCCCCTAGAATCAGTGGGTCCTGGACAAATGCCCCTTTTCCCAATTTATTAAAGTGGCCCATGTGCTGCCTCCAACAAGTTGCTGTTGTGTGATGGGGTGTGGCTCACTTTCCATTAGTTGATGGAAACCCTTCTAGCTTCAGTTGGCGATGCTGTGTAATAATAATAAAATGGTTATATGAGTTTATAAAGTGCATAGTATACTTGAACTAAGCAAAGCAGCGAGCTTTAGCCTAGGCCTAGCTGATGCCACCATCAAGGATTGCCCATGGGAAGTAGCAATTCCACATAGCGCCCTGGTGTTTTATGCTTGTTTGGCTGGAGTCTAGGGATTAAATGCTGGAAAGTTATGAAGTAATAATCACTTGTCATGAAACTGAGCTGGGTGAGATCAGGCAATTCCCATTAATATGAATAAGGGATATATCTGGTTAGTTTGAACCCTGCCTAAGGAACTATAATATGCTGGGGAGAAGAAATGCATGAAATCGTCCATAGGTCGATAGAATGGAGATTTGTGGGGGGGTTAAGAATCTGATTGGGGGGGGGACAGGGGTGGTTTGGGTATAGTAAGTTATTTTGCAACGGGGCCCCTATGGATCTCTTGATATGCCAAAGCCTTGGCCAGTGGTGTAACTAGATATTACTGCACTCCAAAGCAAATTATCTTTTAAGCCGCCAAATTGTCTCATGTTTGACCTGTTTTACCAATATTTATTGAAATTATATATGAATTAGGGCCTCATAGGGTCCTTATTCCTCCTGGACCCCCCTGCAGGGTCTGTTCCCTCTGTAGTTACGCCCCTGGCATGGGCTTTCTCCATATCTGGGGCCCTTATGCTTAAAAATTAGATATAAGCATACATCATGTGTTGTTAACAATTGTTTAAAACATTTTTAAAATATGCATCATCTTTTGGTATTTGTTGAGTTATAATTCTCAGCATCCCACCAATAGTCAAAGACTGAGCATTTTGCCATCCACCAAGCTGGGAAACATATAGGGGAATACACTTAAATTATTACCATTGCCCTAAGGGCTACTTAAAAAATATGAAGTGTTGCTACAAACAAGAGGGCTGAAAGCACAGAACCCAGCACAACTTTCAAGCTTCTAATCCCCGCAAACAGTGTTGCCCTACTTGTTCCATCAGTACCTATAAGTATGGAGCTTTCATTAAGGCCAAGAGCCACTAAAATAATAATATATGAGGGACCCCTGGCCTCTAGCAGGACAACTCTATAGTGTAGGAGTAGGCTGAAGGGGCATCCCTTTCGGCTTCATGCTCACTCATGTGTGTCAGCACTTGTGTCCCATTGGCTAAAGTACTAACACTGACAGTGGGAACTTCTCCATGGGAAGTGAAACTCGTGGGAAAGATGGAGTAGGCTGTGTTTCTAAACTGCTGTCACACTAACAGGGTACAATCCCATGGGAGGTAATTTGCTCAATTCTAGTACAAGAATAAATCTGGTGTGGCCATAGCCTTTTACATAATTTCATCAATGTAATGAATACATGTATAAAATCTCCCTGGTCTGCCAGTGTAAATATGGTTAAAAAAAATATAACAATAAACTGAACACAAAATGATTCATAAAGCATGGGGTAGTCTTTTTTGCATAGATATAAATATGCTGATAAATAAGGTACCTCGTGGATTATACCCACAAAAAAAGCAGGATTGTTTATCTGTTTATCTGTCTTTTCCAGTTAGCTGGGGTGTAGATAGTATGGAAGAAGCACAGAATTATACAAGGTATAAGGTGGCCATACACGGGCAGTATGAAACAACCGATTTTAGCATAATCTAATCTTATCATTAAATACATGGGGTGCAAACTATTGCACTGCTCTGACAATTGTCCTAACAGTCAATTGGTGAGGTTTAAACATTTTTGTCATGAAAGATGAAATTGGTCCGAGTGGATGGGACAATCAAATAATCATTGTTAAATGATTGTTCACTGAGCATGCCTTTTGCGAAAGTAAACAAAGGGACAGACAGCCATCGGTTAATGCGAGATCTTGTCTTAATGAAAAGGTCTTCTCACATTTTGTTTACCATGGATGGATGAATAATTTGTTTATATGGTCGTTAAGCAAAATCTGCCTGTGTATGGCCACCTTTAAAGTGGTGGTTCACCTTTAAGTTAACTTTTAGTATGTTATAGAATGGCTCATTTTAAGCAACTTTTCAATTGGTCTTCGTTGTTTAATTTTTATAGTTTTTGAATTATTTGCCTCCTCCTTCGGACCCCTTCCAGCTTTCAAATGGGGGTCACTGATCCCATTTAAAACAAATGCTCTGTAAGGCTACAAATCTATTGTTATTGCTACTTTTTATTTGTCATCTTTCTTTCTAAGCACTCTCCTTTTCATATTCCAGTCACTTATTCAAATCAATGTATGGTTGCTAGGGTAATTTGGACCTTGGCAACAACATTGCTGAAACGGCAAACTGAAGAGATGCTGAATAAAAAGCTAAATAACTCAAAAATCACAAATAATAAAAAATTAAAACCAATTGCAGATTAGCTCTGAATATCCCTCTTTACATCATACTAAAAGTTATTTTAAAGGCAACCCTTTAAGGAGAACATTTATTGCTATAATGGATTATGATTCCAGCTCTTTCTTTCAAATCTTTTTATTGGTTGCAAAAACAGCATATACTTTTCTCATAACAAAGTTTTATTATGCATTCGTAGATATAGAAAATGTGTATCCTCCTACGCAGAGGGGATCATAAACATAACATACAAATGTCTTGAGAGTGAAGGAAGAGCAACGGCTCCGGACACTCCACATAGCGACATATCAGAAAACATCATGCAGTATAAGTAAAGAGTATATGTTGAATAAAAAAAACAAAATAAAAAGAGAACTAAACAATATACCGAAGCAACCGTGTCCGTATTCATTAAATAGTCAACAATTAGCTCTTAGTTCAGGTTTGAAACTGCCTTAAGTTCCATCATATAGGTTTCAATTTAGTATAAATCACTTGATAAACCAGGTACAGAGTGGTACAGAGACATTGGAAGATGGAAAAAACCTGCACTAGACAAAGTTTAGCGTATACTGGCATAGTGCATCCAGGGAGTCCAGATCTTAGTAAAGGTGGAATAGGTATCAGTAGATATACTCAATAATCTTTCATTTACCATTATCCAATTCATTTTTAAGCGAAACATAACCATAGGAATAGAAGTTTTTTTCCATGAGGCAGCAATAGTTTGTTTCGCTGCTACAAAAACAAACTGTATCAACTTGCGATGATATTTATCCGAAAGTGGAATATTGGTATTGAGTAAGACCATCTTAGGATCTTTTCGAAGCCTAACTCCCAGTATTGAATCTATCAATGTGAATATCCTGGACCAAAATCTGAACGCCTGTCTGCACTGCCACCAAACATGTAACATAGTGCCGTCCATTCCACAATTTCGGGAAACAGAGGGGACTGACAGCGGGATAATATTTATGCAGTTTGGTAGGAACCAAGTACCATCTAGAGATCACCTTGTATAGAGTTTCCTGCGCCAATGTATTTATGGAGGATTTGGCTGTATTCACCCACGTTTGTTGCCAGGAGGCATCGTCTATTATATTACCCAGATCCCGTTCCCACTGAGTAGTATATTGTGGAGGGGAAGTAATTGCTGAATTTAAAATGTCCTTATATAACATAGATATTATACCCCCACTACAAGGGAACTTAACACACATTTGTTCCCAAGCGGAAGAGGATAGGATATCAGCACATCCTTTAGTCACTTCAGTCAGAAAATGCTGGATCTGAACATAGCGAAAGCTTTCCGCTCGTGGAGGATTATACTGGTCGACTATAGTGGACCATTTCCTGAGGCCTTGCAAGCCAAAAAACTGAGTGACATATAGCATGTTGTGAGAGTGCCACCAATGAAAATCAGTACCTTGTAGACCTGGTCGAAAAACAGGGTTGCCAAGAACAGGCATAGCCGGACAATGGGGTGATTTTAATGGAGTTCTTAATATTACTTGGTCCCATACAGCCAGCGCCATTTTTAAAATTGGGGTGGAAGCGACGGGCCGTTTACATTTGGAAATCCAAGGTAACACTGCAGGGTTAATCGGCTTGAGTTGTGCGGCTTCTATTTGAGCCCATAATGGGAGGATAGGTCTATAAAAATGAATTAACGGCGCAATTTGCGCCGCTTGATAATAGAAAAAAATGTTAGGGACACTCAGGCCACCCCTATTCCTGGGTAAAAAAGAGGTATTTCAGGCCAAACGTGATTTTTTCCCGGCCCAAATAAAATTCGCAAATTTTTGTTGTATTTTGTATAATTGTGATTTTGCAATTTCAATAGGCAGAACGCGGAAAAATATAATAGTTTAGGTAAAAGAACCATCTTAATTGCATTTATCCTTCCGAACCATGAGATATGTAGTTTAGACCAGGCCGCAAGAGACTTAGTAATATCCATCCAAAGTGGAGGATAATTAGCTTGATATAAACCTTCGAGATTTGAAGTAATTTGCACCCCTAAATAACTTAACTGTTTGACTTTCCACTGCAAATCAAAATTAAGCTTAAGTAATTTTTCTTGGGAGGGAGAAATATTCAAAGGAAGGGCTTCAGACTTAGTCGAATTAATCACCAGTCCAGATACCCGCCCAAAGTGATGGAGGACATTAAACAAATGCGGGAGAGATGTCAGCGGTTTCGTTAGGGTCAGCAATAAATCATCAGCAAAAAGCATTTGTTTGTGAGTGTGATGAGCTATTGTCATACCAGTAATCTTTGAGTCCTGCCTAATCAGTATTGCTAGAGGTTCAATTGCCAGAATAAATAAAAGTGGGGAGAGGGGACATCCCTGTCTCGTCCCTCTGTGGAGGGTAATCTTATCAGAGGCAAAAGGACCCCATTTAAGAAAGGCTTGTGGAGTGTTATATAGTGCCTGAATTGATGAAAGAAACTTATCCCCAAAGTGATTCCAGCTCTTTCATGTTGATAGGATTGCCATTATAGAATTCCATTCAGTGTGGACAAATATTGGAAGCACATAATCTAAGGGGAAAAAAGTAGTTCCAACTTCCACTGGGTCACTGCCTTACAACAAAAATTGCTTCTATTGTGTGTCTAATAAATACTATCCACTGTACATTTGAGGAGCAATCAGCAGACTCATTCTACTGCTGGAATTATAATGGCTGGGAAGTGATCAGTGGTGATTCATCCTAGAAATCCTCTTTATCGTGCTCTGGCGAATTTCCTTGGCACATACTGAGTCCACACCTTATTACCTCCAAAGAATACACGCTGTTCCGAGAGTATGTTGGGCATGTAGCACATATAATGCTTTCTAAAGAGTTACAAAACTGGAGCTATGTTTTTGCTTTCAGCAGGTGGAAGGGAAGCAGTTTTCCTCTGGGCTCCCCATTGTCAGGAGTTTGTAATGTACAATGCCAAGAACAGCAGGAAGTGGTATGAGGCAGAGTTAATCTCTTCCACAATCATAAAATATGCAATGTAACACATAGTGAAGGCTATAAAGATTTATACCAAATGACTTTCACTGTTAAATCATCACTGAGAAGATAAGTGAAAATACAATGCAAACCAATTCCGATATCTGGTATTTGGTACTAAAAAATATATATACTGCATATACAGGATACATGAGACTTAACACACACACACACATATATATTATATATGTATATATATATACTGTATATACACACATAGGAATTACCCTATGTCCCATTAGCCTGAATGTTTTATGGAGGTTTTGGTATATGACCAAATCCAAAAATTATGTATTTGGTATATCCTTACAAATTACCTTTCTGTTGTACCATAAAGGGCAAGGAAAGCTAAAGTCACTGGGGGTGCCAATTTGTTAGGCAACTCCCCCAGTGACTTCTTTACATATGGCATAATCCTAAGGATGGATGATCACCATATTCTCTCTTTTCCAAGGCATACCCATGCTAAGGCAGGCTTGGTGCATGTACAGTTCAAAGGGCATGCTGTTAGCTGTCAGAAAAGCCCTCAAAACTGCTTGTGCTGCTTCCTGTTGACTTATATGAAAACCTAAGTCTAAGTGCACATTAACTTTACTATATATCATTAAATTTGCTAGCGTGAATATTTTTAGATTTGTTTAGCATATCTTTCAGCCATCTCCAAGCTTTGCTCCTGCAGCTGTTTTTAAAATTGCAAATCCTAACAAACCACTGACAGTAAATGGCAGGTAGTGTAGGGAAGCATGAGACAGGGACATATCATAAGACTTCTGCACCTAAGATGATACAGTGGCTCTCTACTACCAAACAATAAAGCTGGCAAAGCTAACAAATGGATATACTTGTTTTTAAAATTTCCTAATTTACACACGTGCACAAATATACATGCAGGCACATAAAAAACACATACACACACATTGCTGCTGCTGGTACAGCAAATGTATTTTAGGTTATGTTAATGGAAAGTTTGCCTACAAGGAAAAGGAAACAGATAAGTTCTTCAAAGATTACATTTGTGAAGCAATTATCAAATGTATTTCCCTTTGGAAGAAACTCTTTATTTGGCATCAGTGTTTCCTTGGTTTAAAAAAAAGGGGGGACATGCTGTTTCATGCTGGGGGAATGGCTCGTAAATTCTGAACTGAAAATACACCTTTATTCTATGTTAGCTTTATAGTGTATGTACCACCTTGAAATAGTTTGTTTAGTAGATACCACAGCATAACATATGTACAGAACATATTGGTATTGTGCACAAAACCCATTTCTATTTATACATAATGTATTAACAAGGACCGACCCATTGCCTGTGGAGAATTTCTAGGTTTGCTTTAACCAAGGCAAATGTGATATGAGTTTATGAATATGCCGAAAATAAATGTTCTGTAGGTTGTGTTGTCTATAAATCTCCTCTTAGCAGCTACCTTCTTGATCATCATTTGCCATTACTCACATCCTGTTTGATGCTAATCTCACATTGGCACCCTGCTCAAATGCTGGCATCATACAATTATGTAAGAGTACAATTAAGTAGTTAAGCAATCATTTGTATTTGACTCTTTATTACTGCAGCTATATTATATTAAAAACTTCAGTCTTGATAGTATCACCTTCATGTCTTTTATGTTGTTTCTGATTTTACATTTTCTGGCACACCCACAGCTCATTTATTAGCACCAGAGATTTCAGATATGGTTATATGTGAGGTTGCCATATGTGAAAATATAGGCGTTTTTGTTCTTTTGAAATGGGAGTGCTGCTGCCTTTTTCAGTTTGAAAGAAAATGTATGTAAAGGTGAACATATCAAATTGCGTGCACCCCTTGAGGAAAGTTCGCACCGTGTGCTGGAGGACTATTCTATTGTACTAATAATATCTCAAGTGGCAGCACATTCAGAGAGGTCACTTTCAGAACCACATATAGTAGCTGCTGCTAGTGGCACATGTGGAAGGTGCCACATGGTTTCTAGGCACATTCTGTATCTGAACGTAGGCAGAAGATAAAAAAAAGTCACTGTTAACTTTAAATGACAAAAGGAATCTGTAATTAGTGACTACTACAATTGTAGTCAAGTGCTACCTCCCCCATAACAGGTGCACTCAGGGACACAAAATCTCTCCCAGAGCTCCCAAAACATCTGCTTGGCTAAAATGATCCTACTCAATAGGGCTTTTTTACAAGTACAAATTCAGTGTGCAAAGTGCAATTTTGGGTTACCAACAGTGCAGTGTTTTTCCCAACAATTCCAAAATTAGTAAAAATAAAATAACAAATTAAAAAACAAACAAATACAAAAAGTATTGTAGAAGTGATACCTATATTGGCTAACAATAAAAAAGATACATTGCAAGATTTCGGAGCACCAAGGCCCCTCCGTCAGGCAAAATACAAATGAAAGCTAGAAAGGCACAGCATATATTCTGTTAGATCAGTGAAAGGTATTCATGGGCAATAAATTAGGAAGTTACAGATAGATAGAGATGAAATGAAGAGATAATACAATGAATTAGGGTGGGTTGTAAATAGTCCAGGAGTCTGGATTCAGTCAGGTCACTTAGAGTAGTGATTCAAACGGCTTAAATAACAAGTTCATAACTTGCATTGTCTGCTTTACAAGTAGCTGTATAAAAACACAAGTTCTAGCATGGGTCTTTGACCTCTGATGTTTGTAAAGCTGGCCATAGACGCAAAGTTCTCATCGTACGAATCGAGGATTCGTTCGATTTTCGGAACGTGTGTGTAGAGTCCTGACATTTTTCGTCCGGCAGAGATCGGTTCTGTGGTCGATCGGACAGGTTAGAAATTTTCTGTTGGCTGCCGATAATATCTCTGCGTGTATTGCAGATCGTACAATTTTCAGTGGGAGACTGTCACTAGCTTTGTCTATCGTAGGATTGCTGTCAGGGGCAGAACATTGGCTGATCTTTATTGGCTAACTTCTTTATTTGGTCAGAATGGTAAGACTTTGATCTGAATGGTTAGTGGCAAGTCGGGAGATTGGAAAGTCTGATCGTACATTGATTCGTACGATCAGATTGCTTCTGTGGCCAGCTTTATGCTTGTTACCTTATTTATTCATATTTCCTCGTATGTAAAACAGAGAATTCTCCCTAATTACGGACATATTTGCATATTCTCTGATTTTTCTCTGGAGACCAGCTTCTCAGGTGGCTTCTTGGGATGATCAGTTGCTTGGTTGCTAGCATTAATAGACACGGTTGAAAAGATGTTATTACTTTACTCCTACCCCAATCATTTGTACCTGTAAACACATTATTCACCAAATACTGGACTGTTAAACTATGCATCTACTAAAAAATTCTCCTGTCAATTGTGTTTCCAGACATGGTACATAGCATAACACTATTCCAAAAATCACACTTCGGAGAACGAGAACATTTAATTATTCTGCCCAGTACCAAAAAGGTAATTTTAAAAATAAATTGAATCATGGCAATGACGGCAGTTGGCATAAGGTCTTCTTTATTTCATCATTGGAAGCTGAAATGGCTTAAGGAAAAGGCGTGAAAGCTACTGTTTAGACAGATATGCCATTGTACAGAGCAAGTCAGTGTATGGAGAATGAGGTAACTATACTAAGACACAGACAAGCTCCTTTTAGGGTGGATATTTGTGGAGTGTTAAAGGAGTCTTAGTTCTCCAGCCTATAACAGAGTTTACCTTTCCTAAATACCTGCTTGGTCGCTACTAGTTACAGGAATGTGGAAAATGAATGACACATTCATGTGATATGACACTGAAAAAGAAGCATTTGCAATGAATGCTGGTGTTTAGCCTTGTGTTTTTCCTTCAAAACCCCTGACTTACAAGTAATCACATATGTGCTTCTGACAGGGATATCAAATGTTCAGCCATTCAGCTGCTAACAGAGAATTCTGGAGCTTGCTGTTTACAAAATCCCTTGGGCAGCTTGTTCTGTCAACATTTTTGGTACAATTAACCTTTTTTTAAATGTGGCATTCATGTTCTGGGGATAAATATATTTCATGTATAAAAAAACTTATATCTAACATTTCCCTATATGTGTGAGACATGTGGACATTATATATATGTATATATACTGTATGTATATATATATTTATATATATATATATATTTGTATTTATACATGTATTGGGCAGTTCAACCTCCCAGCTTAAGGCTGTAGCCTTGGGCCTCCTTGCTATGGTAAATACACTCAAGGACACTAGCTTTAGACATACCAGTGGGAAAATAGCTGAGAATCTGTGTACTCTTACTTCAGAACTATTTAAAGGCAGTGGAGTAACTATAGAGGAAGCAGATCATGCGGTCACAGAGAGTCTGGGGGACAGGGGGGGCCCAGATTGCACAGTTTGCTTCTTCTTCTTTAGCTGTAAAGAACTCCCTCCTCCCCAGCTGCTCTCCTACTTGTGAGTCGGAGGCTGGAGGACACAAGTGGGAGGGGGCCAGGTAGGGATCACTGTGGCCCAGTAGGGGTAGTATACCCATTTTTGAAAATTATTTCAATGAACCAAGGGCTCATGCTAAACATAGATTTTGTTTATTGCAAGAAAAAACAAACACCATAGGGTTTATTCCTACAACAGAAAGAAAAAAAGGCAGCAATTAGCCATTGCCACAGGCAATGAGGCTACCCCTTTGAATACAATGCTGACTGTGATCATCAACACTGTATTGTTGAGGGGTGGGTAGGGAGTGGCACGTAGAGATCACCATCAGTAGAAGATGTAGGCTGCAACAGGGCCTGCCATATGGCCTGTGCCTTCCTTCCTATGCTGCACTCTGCTCCTTACACTGGAATTTCAATCTGTGCAGCATTTCCCTGAACATAATTAAAATATAATTTACTATTGCTGTGCACTGGTACAACTGGTGTGTTTGCTTCAGAAAGACTACTATAGTTTATATAAACATGCTGCTGTGTAGCCATGGGGGCAGCCATTCAAGCTGGAAAAAAGGCAAAAGTTACATAGCAGATGTACCGTTCCTTTAAAGGAGAAACAAACCCCTAATTAAAAAACCCTACCCCACATAGACCTACCTCCCTCCCCCCCCCCAGCCTAGCTGCTAACCTGGGCAACCCCTAACTTTTTACTTACCCCTCCGTGCAGATGCAGGGATCAGAGTTTACAGCAGCCATCTTCCAGGTCTACAGTAATCTGAGAATGAGACCAGCATGGCGGCACATGCGCAGTTGGAGCATTGCTAAAGCGCCGGAAGAAGACACGAAGACCCGGAAGATGGCTGCCGATTCCTCCGTATCCCTGAATCTGCACGGAAGGGTAAGTAAAAAGTTAGAAGCATTTGCCTGGGGTAGCAGCTAGGATTGGGGGTGAGGTAATCTATGTGGGGCTCGGGGAAGGGTTTTTTAATGAGGGGTATGTTTCTCCTTTAAGTTAACCCAGTTCCCCTAGCTTATTCCTGATGTTTGTCAGACAGGCCACCTCACAATGAAACAGCTTTTGAAACATAATAAAATGTTTCAATCATAAAAAAGGGACTTCTGGTGAATACCAAATCCTGATGCCCATATAATGATTATTGGGCTATTACACATTGAACCCATTTTCAGCACCCCATAACTGATGCATACAAAACTTCTCAGATTATTCATGTATATGTAATTCATGTAATTACTATAAGTGGTTTATTAAGTGCTTTTTAGGTGGTATTTGACTCCAGCTAGAATTATTATATTTGCTTCAACAGGAGACATTTGTCCCAAGAAATGCTACCATGCAGGGAGGTGCCAGATAAATACATGTAGTTAGGGACCACCATATGGGGTTTACCTTGACGTGGTATGGTGGTTACCAATTTGATGATCATAACTTTGTAACTAAAAAACCCTGTTTTTGTAATTACATGCACTTGCATGGATACTTGATTATTTATGAGACAGGGGACCAGGGAATTTGCATCAATCGATCCACCCTTTTTTTGTATATCCAACAGCTAATAGCAACTGTTTTTTGCGAGTGTTCTACTTTGGGTACTATGACACACATATGGTGGACCTGCACCTAGGCCATTTGCTTTTGGTCTAGGGTACATACCCTGATCCTTTCTGTACTTCATGTTAACCTAAAGAGAACCCCATGTAAACCCCTGCTTGCCACTGTCCCAGAAGATCTCACAAAAGCCCAACTTCAGTGTGTTTATTATATATATTACCAACAGGACAACAGACACTAGAAAAATACTGGAAACAAAGATCAATTGTCTTCCCAATCTTCAAAACGAAAATAGGTCCGATATTTGTTAATGAAAAATTAACCAGTATTACATTTGATAAACACAACTTGCTTAAGAACATATGGCAACACTGGATGTATGCACACACTGGGCTGCAGGGTCGGACTAGGCCTGCTGCACTGATTAGCGCGTCTCTGTTCACGCATGCATGCGACATGCAGCTGTTTGCACATGCGTGCTTGGGCATAGTTTAAAAGTCGGGAGGGGTGACTGCCAGGAGGGCCCTTTGGATTGCAGTCCCAGTGGGCCCCCAATGCTCCAGTCTGACCCTGCTGGGCTGATGCTTGGCCTGCGCTTATACGTCGGCCTGGGTGCAGGCACACGGAACAGATTTAGACTCTGAAATGCATACAAATGGGTTCAGGATGCAGACGCAGAGGAACACTGATTCAAGTGTAGGGGCTGATTCTTGTTATGCAGGCTGAGAATCCGCCCAGTGTGCCATAGCCTTATATACAATAAATGAAGGGACACTTCCCCACAGTCTCCTGTCACTTTATGGTTACTTTGTGGAGACAGTCCACCTTCCCTTGGAAGTATCATCAGTGCTCTGTTTTTTATTTTTTTTTAACTCTTTGTTATATACTCTGTATGATTTTATGTTTTGCGTGTTTTCTTAAAAAAAAAAAACGTTATAAAAACATATTGCAACAATATAGGGACTTCTGGAAAATATCTGGTTCCAGATTTACAGCATAATACTAAACAGAAGCTCTTTATAACCCTTTATAATTCTGTAGCGGCTGCATTGCTTTCATTAAACATGCCTTTAAACATGTAGAATCCTTTCACTAACAAGCAGAAAGGGACATTTGTTCAAATGAATACTGTTCAGTAGCATTTGTCTTCCTAGCTCTTGACATATCTAGGGAATGCATTCCAAACATTGTGCTGGAGCAGCAACATAGGAAGGGCAGATTTTTTCATTTAAACAATTACTGTTTATTATATTTTATATGAAAATAATAAGTGTAGTAAACTAAAATGTGGAATGAATTAAATCGCAACAGTTAAAGTGAAATTATAACCTTAAACATTGCACATTTATATAAAAATATATCACATACCAATATCTAAAACACAATTTTATGAAAAATACATCTAAAGCCTGTTTGTATGTTTTGGTCTTGTCTGCATGGGTGCCCTCCAACACTCCAAAAATATACAAGCAGGTAAACTGACTCCTGATCCAGTGTGGAGAGTGAATGTGATCAGGACCTTACATTGTTAGCTCCCTGGAGCAGGGACAGATGTGAATGATAGTTACATAATTAATTTGGGTTTAGAAAAGACCAAAGTGCATCAAGTTCAACCCCTCCAATGAATGTTCTGGCCTAAAAGTGACAATACATTTGTGGCATACAATGATGTTTTTTTTTTTTTTTTACTGTGTATTGTGGGTAGAGAACATGGAGAAATTTACCAGTCTTTGTATTTGTCACTTTCATCTTCCCACGGTTCAATGAACTTTCAAATTTAGTATTTTGCTAATGATTTAAATGGTTTAAATACAGTAAACACATTCACTATATATATATATATATATATATATATATATATATATATATATATATATATATATATATATATATATATATATATATATATATATTGTATTTATATATTAGAAGATGTTTCTAGCTTTGTGTAGAATTTTCATGGATTTGTTTTGGGGTTCATTTCTTTCACTCTCTCTTTATATATATAATAATACAGAAGTATGGAAAAAAGAGCATATACTAGGTTCTCTAAAATGTGTTTATTATAGCATTATGACTTGCTGCAGGGGAAGGTCAAAATCTAAATATGTCTAAAGAACAGGTCAGTTGCATACAGTCAGATTCTGGTGTATACACAACAGTAAAAGAAAACAGGATAACACAACTACCCTATAGCCAATCCAGTCGACTTTCTGACATTTGCCACATGATTTAGGCACATGATTATATTAAGCCGTACTCAGAGCTGGTTGGAAATGTTGTGCAGGTTTAAATATTTACTGTTCTAGTTGTTGTCATGGCAGGTAGGATGCATTTCCCACACAGTGGTCTTGTTTTGTGGTTGTCTTCTTCCCTTGCCCAATAATCAATATAAAACATTTCATTCAACTCAATAGATCCCAACACAAGGGGGCTTTAGAATAAGGAAGTGATTGGCTTTGAACTAATGCCGGTAATGCATTGGGAGCATTCCAAGAATTCTGCATGAGTTGTGTACTGTGTAGTCTGCATGTAACACATGGTATTAAACACTGTTGTGGTCCTTTTATTCATGAAATGAATGGAATCCCAAGTCCTTATTTGACTAATGCTTAAAGCCTCATCGCCATGCAAACTATGTGCTGAACTCCCCTGAAGTGAAGCCTTAGCAAAAACAAAGAGCACATGTAAGTGAGAGCCTTTCCATTCTATTCATGTTCACAATTCCTGTGAATGACGTAGGGCTTCAGAATGTGAATGCATAGGGAATATGTTAAACACTGTTAAGCAGTATAATTGCTCTTGCAAGAATACACATCTCAGAGTTATTATCACATCAATTGTAGGAAGTGTAAAGGTAATATTGATCTAAGTATTGGATGTCAGGAATAGTGGAATGAAAAAGAAACCTTTTAATGTAAGTCATGATGGATTTAGCAACTATTCATGCCATAAAGAGTTTCTACAGCTTTACAAAGCAACTCCTTTGAGTATTGACCCTTAAATTCTGACACTCTTTAGTTGTTTATAGAATATAACTTAAACACTGGCTGTAAACACACACCTGATCACCCCAATCCTTCTGTACCATCTGTCTTTCACATTAATGGAAATCACCTTTCATTACCAGAAATGGCATGGTGACATGCAGTTTCCATGATAGAAAATGACAAGCAGCACGGGGGAGATTCAGGTGATTTTTCAAACAGCTGAAAAATGCCATAAGTGAATACTTTCCTTGGGCCATTAGCCTTAGACACAGGCATTTGGTTTGTGCAGTTGTATCACAATTACCTACCCTGGCTGCAGCTACTTTCTTCTTATTCATTTTCATTTGGGAAGAGTGCTGCTTGTAGCACTTTCAAGTTGGAACCGTCAGGATCACCGATATTCCTGAGCAATCGTCTACTCAAGGCAAAGAATTTCCCATTCCAGCTTCCATTCAAGGCTGTAGGTGGGGGAGGGTGTTTTCACCACTGTGTTCAAACCTGAGAAAACGGATGATTTGTAAATACATCATGTGCCATTGTTCTTTGGGAGAATATTTATCAGGCAGAGTTTTCAGACAAGGACGATTAAGTGCCTCTGTTCAACCTGCTTTGAGCACAATAGATGTATGCATAGTAAGTGGGGGTGTAAATCAGTTATGGGAGCATGTCTTAAATGCCTATGCTAATCAATAAAATAAGAAGGTAAATGTTGGTAGTTCAAAGCTGCCATTTATGAGTAATACCTGTGTAACAGTGTAACAAGCCTCCTTATTTACTGGCAGTTCCTGCTTTTAGAAAAGGAACCCTTTTATCCACAGACAATAAAGAATTATTCTAACAATGAAGTGCATAGAACCCTTAACTAAAATAAAGCTGCAGTTAGTGCTGCATGCATCATTTACTCAGCTGTTATTGCAACCAAGAAGACCCAGCACATACACATTCCCTCTTTGCAAAGAGTACAGTTTTCACGCACACAGTGCTTACCATTTACGTAGTCAAGCTTGTACTTTTTCAAACTGACACGCTCAGGTACAAATAACTTGACTTGAAGGAAAATTTCTCTTTCATGATTGTTTAGAGACACCACCCAGATTTTTGGTGCTGTTTGTACTTGCAGCCATTCAGGAATCATAGCCCTGGGTATTTCATATCCTCCCTGTAAGGTTTTGACAGCAATGTACATACTATGCTGTATCAAGCACATCTGGCAAGGAAATCATTTTATTAGGCTACCAGAGCACTAAGCCGTCAGTCATTAACACAGGGTACATCTTGCATTGCTCACACCTTGGCAGCCACGCACAGATCACAGATTACTGCAAATTTGATTACAAGTCTAGGCAGTGTCGGACTGGGACAACAGGGGCCCACCCAAAAACCTGAAACCAGGGGCCCACCATAAAACCTTAGACCAGGGGCCCACTCTCAGTACTAATATTCTTCATCTCCTCAATCAACCTCTATTCTGCTAGTTTGTTTTCTTTACATACAATAATCTATTATTACATCTATTTAGCCTCTTTGTTCTCATAGAATAGGGAAAGGCCATGAAATAGGCTAAAAGTTTAGCAGCATGAGGGTCCACTGACACCTTGGCCCACCGGGAGTTTTCCTGGTATCCCGGTGGGCCAGTCCGACACTGAGTCTAGTTTACCTGGAAAATAACATAAAAACTGAAATTGAATATTTCTTGTTAGGAAAAATGCCAGTATATGGAAATAAATCGGTATTAAAAGGGGCCAGTGGTTTGAGTTGCTGGGCTATTGCCAGTCCCACTTCCATGTAAGATGAACACTTTCTCTATTCTAGGTGAATACTCTGTCAGAATGGGTTGCAGGGTATCCCTAAACTGGTGGATGCTCAAGCTAATCTACCCAGAGCCAGTAGCATGGAGGAAATTAAGTAAATGTCTGCTTATGCACAAGGTGGCTGTAGGTCTTCAGTGCCCAGAATATCCTTTATGGAAAACAATGCCCTACTTTGGCATAAGCTCATTCAGTTGGATTTATTTAAAAAAAGTTGCATAAACATAATCTGAACAGTATAAACAATGGTAAACGGAGAAGACACTAAAGGCTTATCAATAAAAACCATCTATATGGTTGGTGAAGTACAGGTCCCATCAATATGATGTAAGTTGCAATGTGGGTGGGGCAACACTGATATTAAAGGTTTATGTCTCGATGCTACAAGATATTTATCCTATGCAAATTCAATTTGCAATATAAACATGTTTGCAATAAAACTGTAGATGTGCTTATATTATGGAATGCTATAGGAATGACTTGCGTGTTCCTGTTTTCTTAAAAAGTTAACCCCACAGGTTTAATCTTTGCTAGTATGATAGAAAACTGCAAACATTGGGGGTAATTGCAAACTCAATGTCAAATGAAGGGCCATAAATTAAACAGTTGTACTTTACATAAGTAGCGGGGCCCCCACAATGTCTGTTGTCCATGGCCTATCACATCTAATTGGATTCTCATAAGATTGAACTTGAAAATTCTTATTTTGATGGAGCATTTCTTGACAGAGGTAGAGTTAGGGTGCTGTTTTTCTTAGCTATCTTTAATTGCAAAAGGGCAGCTTGCAGAATGTTGCTTTTGGGTCTTAAAGGTCTTAGTAGCATTTTATATGAGCTCTGAGGCAGAAACATTTATGTTGATCCCATTAACGGGTATTGGCTAGGTGTGTTAAGGGAAGTGTTTGCTGTGGCAATGTATATATTTAAAATACATCCATGGGTCAGTTGAGAGTTATTAAAGCAATTTTTGTGTAGGAGTCAAATCAGTGCATGAAAGAAATATATAAAAAAGAGGAGGAGGAAAATGAGCAAACTGTACATTTTATGTACCAGCATGTAACATTTTCCTTTAAATCATCTTTAGAAAAAGAAATCTATTTTGGTCAATGAGTTTTATTCTCCTTAATGTTTCGTGCGGTTGTTTGGACCAAAGATTTCTTAGTTTTTTGCCTTAGTACAGTACATTTGCCCCTTTGTCTTGGAAGGACAGCATGTCATCATGCAGCAATGCTAGGCACAGCGGGTTCATGAATATCACCCTTCATACCCAGAGACAGAAAGTTGACTTTATACTCATAACATTGCATTACACTGAGTATTTCCGTACTACACACTCCCTGCAGGCTACAGATGACTTTTAACATTTTGGGCTCTCAAAGACTTATATTTGATGTAATGTAATAGTAATTTTCTTATATTAAAACTATCTTATGTATCCTTATACTGCTCTTCTAAACTGAACTGTACACAGATTTACAGATAGATAGATAAATAGATTGATGATAGATAGATAGATAGATAGATAGATAAAGCACTGCGTATCTTGACAGCGCTATATAAATAAATGATGATGATAGATAGATAGATAGATAGGGGCTTCTAACTTGCTGATTCCTCCAGGGCAGTCATTAATTATCATATAGCCCAATACTATAGCGCCTTGCACACACAGTTAGATGAAAAAGACAGCCCAATGATGCCCCAATTAGGTCAACACCCATTATATACAGCTGGATTATATTGGACATAATAAATTCAGATATAGCAGAATAGAAAGATGATATTCCTAGGAAGATTATTTGGGCTCAGTGGGCCATCCAGAGGCCAGTAGAGCTAAAAAAAAAAACAAAAAAAAAACAGTGCCAAACAGTGAGAGCAGATGGTGCAGGGACTATTCTGATTGTAAAAGGCTTTTGCTTAAGAATTAACCCATGTAATATCAGCTGTAAAGCATTACTGATTTTTTCTTTTTGGTGTAGAATAGCATGTTCCTAATTTTTAAATACATACAGCTTTTTTCCCCGTGGTTGTGCTTGGATTCTACCTAGCCCCAACTACGTATGATAGTCTTAATTTCAATCCTGTTGTAGATGATGCACAGCTGCTTTTGCTTTGTTGGTCAAAATTTTCTTTTAATCTTTTTGATCTTGGATCAGAACTCAGTGGGTCCTGGTGGCAGCCCCGGTAGGCCCCAAACACCCCAGTTGGACACTGTCTTGGTCCTGGATTACTGATTTACCCTCTCAGATAACAGCCTTAAAATCCCTAGTAAGCCCTTCTCTTCAATTAGGAATTTAAATATTCTTACTGGGCACACATTATAGCTCTGTCTGAGCAAATCAATACCAATAAGTCTTCATTTTAATTTACTGCTACAATAAATATATTGTACATAAAATACTTCTTTATACATGGGACATTGGTCAACATATTTAGTTCTCCCCACAATGGGCAGAAAGAAGAATTGTTATACTGACCTGTTAGGTTAGGACCAGATGGGGCTGATTTCCTCTAGCCAAATATTCTTGTCTGCTTGCATCCGGAAACCTTTTGTCAAAAAATCCAGCAAGTCGCAGAGTAAAACATCAGCAGGTGCAGGCTAGCCCTGTCCTGATCATATAGGTGGAGAGTGATATTTTTGTTTGGGGAGGTTAAATGTACCATACTTATATGTTTGCTACCTGACCCCAGATCCAGAGCAATCTGGCTAACAGAACTTATACCTGCACTATTAAAACTGCCAAGTGTTTTACATATTTTTGCATGTAACATATACAAGTTTTTTAATGAGAGTAAAGTGTGCATCTTGCCGATATTATTTCACATGTGGGGAAACTTTGACTGTGACACAGTACTCCCATAAATATGATGTTGTAGCATGCTCCCCCCCCCCCATGGTGTCCCACCTGATAGGCTGCCCATACTGCTGCACAAGAAAAATACCTGTCTCTGTCACCCACAAGGCATTTGTTAGGAGGAACACCTTCCACATTCTAGTCTTTGGCATTTCCCCTTAAGCTAGGGCTAAACAGTGCCAAAATCAGCCTGCTTAAAATTTCAGCAGGCCAATTTCAGCCCCTACTGCAAGCAGTATCCTCTTTGTTTATTTGCATCCGTGTTGGCTCTGATGCCAACACACTCACACATACATTTAGTTTCTTTTCTGTGGACAATCAGAGAGAGATCTAGTGAGCAGTCTGCTTATCTCTTGTAAGAGCTCCCCTTCTGGCAGACAGCGGGTACAGCAGGTCAGAATTAGTTTTAAATTATTGTCTTATTGTCTGATTTAGCCTCCCCAAGCCTAATCGCCTGTGTAAACCACATGTGCCAAACGCAGGCAGTGCGAGGTCCGTACTGAGAATTAAAATAGGCCCTGGCATTTCAGGTACACAGAGGCCCAATCAGCCCACATAGAGGCCCAAACAGCCCCTACCAGCCCACTAAATACTGACTTTTTATGGGACCTTATTACAGCCCCTCTGGCATTTGCCAGAACCCACAGATTGCCAGTCTGGGCCTGGGCAGTTCTGTATTCATCAGAACAGCTGCAGGTCTTTAAACCCCAAAACAGAGCACAGAGACCTTTTTCAAAGCAGGGAGGTGTGGTGCAAAGTGTAAAAAAATGTCAGACAGTGCCTGTTTTTTGCACAGTGCACACTGCTTTCCTACATGTAAATGTCCCCTTTTACATTTAAGCTATAATTTTTCCCTTGCATGCACAGTAATTATAATAAGCAACATATCTTACCTTAATAAATGTTCTATTATAAGATTATTTAGGGAAAAATACAGTGTCATTGTTACATGTTAATAATAATAATAATAATAATATATATATATATATATATATATATATTTATAAGTAAAGGTATACTGTTTCTTATAATTCAAAGGGTGAATTCACAAGGTTGCCAAATGAGTGGTGGGTCACATTGGGCTTATCCTATTGTTTAGACCAAAAATCAGATCACATTAGGGACCTATTGGGAGAGTACTTGAATAACGACTTGATGTGGCCCTTGTCCAAGAGTATTTTCCCACCTTCCTGACCAAGACCTGAACTAGTTCTGATCAGCCAACTTTAATGCACCAGCTGGAAAGACCCCTGAGAGAACTACATCATTTATGCCTTTTGATTTACACACAAAAGACAAGCGTTATGTGGTTTCTTGACATTGCACAGTGCATTCTAAAGAGTTAGAGGATAAAGGCCCCTGCTGTGTACACTAGATAAGGAGTAAAACAACATGTTTAAAAATGTCTAAAATGAATAGGGAAGCAGTTGTTTCCTTAATAACTGGTAGGCTTCTGAAAAAACAAAAGGTAATAGAAAAGGAAATGTTAGTAATGATACTTCTCTTTAAGAAAAAAAGATATTAAAACATATTTTAGTTGTTTTAAAAGAAAATAAAGGGGTAATAATTATTGGGGTCATTTCTCAATCCCATATGAATCCAGTAAAGCCAATGGGGTTATATTGGGTTGAGTTAGCAGAACCCCTCCACTGTAAGTCAACTTCCTTTAAAAGTGGTTTAGCATCCCCCAACAGTAAGTGCAAAGGCTCACTAGTCTGGCACATGGTGATGATCTAGCTAGCTTATACCAGAAAGTCAAGGACTGGTTCAGGTGCACACTAAACACCAGGGTGTACATCAGTAAAAATGATAGAGTGAAATCCATAATGTCAAAGGCTTATTGACACCAATTCGCCCACTCATGTAGTTTTCAGGTCTATCCCCCTGTGTCCCCTGCTGGTTGTGCAGTCTGGATTTATGTCTATTCTCCTGCTTCCCCCTAGCTTGTGGTAGGCCCTCCCGTTGAGGGTAAGTGCAGCAATATCTTCATACACTGGTATTGACCTTTAGGGCAATGACACACATGCTGTTTTGTCTTCTGCATTTTGTTGCAGCAACAAAATGCCAGAAAATTCTTTGCCATAGTGGTGGCTGAGAATCATGTGGAGGTGAACATACGTTTGTTGCGTGCACCCTGATGAGTTAATGACTTGGAGTGTATTGAAGTGTGCTGGATAACGACTGTGAAAGGCTGAGAATCATTACTGGTAAAACACTTGAATCTCATAATCAAACAATTTTACCTTTGTTTATATTGTGTGTTTCATTGACCTTATCCATACTGTTGTGGACGCTTGATTGCCAATACCTATTTATTGCCTTGTGATTTACTTTGTCTCCCTACCTGCTTTGTACTGCAATAAAATTTATATCAGTTTGAAAGCATCTGTCCTTCATCTGTCTCGGCCCTACATTTTTATCCTCTACTAAATTCAGAGAACCAGTGATGATGCTTTTGGGCCTGGTTCATGCCAACTTATTATGCTATGGGAATTATATTAGTATATACAGTATAATAATACATTCATTTATAAGTTTGTATACATGTTTTAATGGGAAGGAAACCGTATTTATATACCTAGACAGGAAACTAAATTGCCTTTTATCAATAATCATAATGTATTCTAAAAGTTTTTCCACAGAAGAAAAAAATTTACAAAATCCCCTTTTCCCCCCATTTGTTATAAAGATTCCATTCTAAACAACACCTACAGCCAACGGTGTAATGTCTTCTTTTCCTCTAAGGTATCAGGGGTTAAATGTAGAGATTTTACCGGAATTAATGAGCAATGTAATAGAAGGGTGTGTATTTGTACTGTACACTTCAGGTGACCAATTCCTGAGCTGGAAGGGAAAGTCTTTTACTCAGCCCCAAGGATAAACATTTTCTAGTGTGTGTGATGATGATGATTATGGGGTGTGTGCTTGTTAAAGATTTATACAATGAATCCAGCTAGGAAAGCATATCCAGAAGACTTCATAGGTGATGAGTAAACACTAAATCTCCTAAGAGCCATTGAGGTGTTACAAAACCAGGCGTACAAACCATCTGTTGTTACATTGCTCAGATCATTGACAAGTCTGTGCCTGCTGCTTCCATCAGAATTCTCTAATTTTTGAGTTAGGTACAGAATCTTCTCTGTAAACCTGTCAGCTACATGTAAGTGATATCCAGCTACATACCACAGAGGCAAGTGCCATGTCTGTGCTTTGCACATGTTAAAAAAAAGACTTGCACTTTTTTTCCAACAATAAGTAACATTGGTAAGTTTGAACAATTCATATAATTCTACATATCCAATATCCCATCGTGTTTTCATTGTCTATGTGCTCCACTGTATTATGGCAGCCATGTTGTGCCCTGCTTTTCCAAAATCATGCATGTTTGAAGACGTATTGTTGAAAAGTGTATTTACATTAGCCTCTAAATTCCTGTTTCTGAGATAGGAGGATTTTAAGGATTATCTATGTTTTTGCCCAAATTGTTTGAATTGGCAAGGTTTAATATAATGGTCAATATCACTGTACTGGAAAATAATAGGTAACTTGTTATTAGGAGCATTCCATAAAATTCCAGACAGCCCCTGAAATTTAGTTAAACTGCTGTAATGCTCAAAGAGCAGCTGGGAAACTGTCTGACTGCCCTGTGATAGAGAGCTCTATCAGACGTTTATTCCATGGTTTGCATTTATTCCCAAGGTAAGCTCTGCATGTCTTTTTTTCCAAATATTATTGAGTTTTTCAAAAAGGAATGACCGAAACGATTCGAAATATGTACATGTAATAAGTAGAATATGAAGAAATGAAAATAAAGGAATGTACATGTTCTTTCCTAAGTGCAATTACAAAAGAAAGAACTGAATCAATAACATGAATATTATTGATAAACTGTATAGTCAAGGATTTTGATTTCTGGGGTCCAAAGCCTTCTTCGTGTGTAGCATATGTTTAGACTCCCCATAGCTCATAACATGAGATTCTATAAAGTCTTATCTTAACACTGACCCTGCTAGAAGAGCAAAATAGCATTCAATCCAGTCCTTATCCTGACTGAAGTTCAGTCTCCGACCCCTTTTAGTGCATAACAAGGTCATAGACTTGTGAAAAAATGGTCCTAAAGTTAATCTTATAGCTCCAGGGGTAACAAAAACAGCAAACAATCATTTGCCTTCATATTTCACTTTAATTGACTGCCAGCCTGGGGAGGGGAATCTGCACAATGTGGAATCCACTACAGTAGATATGGAGAGAAACCTTTTACTGTAATGTATAGCACACAGTGACACAATATTATAGCAACTGATATATTTGTAGCCCCATATGAAATGAGATAGGGTTTTCCTAATCCTTGAGTGAAATACCGAATGATACAGACACCTGGCATGTCTACCACATGAAGATAAACAAACCTCATTCCCCACAGCTGCAAAAGTTTGGGCAAAGCTGTTTTGCTGCTCATATTTGGCTAGGGCCAGACGAGTCAGATTTTGGCCTGTGGAGAAATGCAGGCCAAGGATCTGTTTCTCTACTGCTGCCCTTCTGCCATTTGTGCCTCCACCAGGAAACATTACCTCCACTTGGGTGCAGGCAGAAGCAGCAGAAATCCATCACGTCTGCCTGCACATCACGTATAACTTTATTATGAATCTTTTTGATTGAGTCCCCAAGCTTTTTTACCCATGAGCCACATTCAGATGTAAAAAGAGTCGGGGAGCAACACAAGCATAAAAAATGTTCCTGGGTGTCGCAAAATAAGTGCTGTGATTGGTAGCCCATATGTGGACGGGCAACCTACAGAAGGCTCTGGTTGGCAGTACACCTGGTTTTTATGTACCCAAAACTTTCCTGCAAACTATGAATTCAAAAATAAGCACCTCCTTTTAGACCACTGGGAGCAACATCCAAAGGGTTGGTGAGCAACATGTTGCACATGAGCCACTGGTTGGGGATCACTGGGCTAGAATTTGGATATCTTTACTGCATGTGTAGTTGGAGGCTATTTTGTACCTAAATGTTCCATGTTGACTGGGGGAAATCTTTGCTGGCTTCAGCTCTCTGACATAGGTTTGCATTTAATAGCAGGAGTAAGGAGGAGTTCTCAGCCTCAAAACTATAGGCCGGTTAGTCTGACGTCAGTGGTAGGAAAGCTTTTCGAAGGGTTAATAAAGGATAAGATACTGGACTTCAAGGGGTTGTTCACCTTCAAACAACTAGTTGTTATCAGATAGATCACCAGAAATAATGACTTTTTCCAATGACTTTCTATTTTCTATGTGTCACGGTATTTCTAATATTAAAGTATAAAGTGTCATTTCTCTCCTTCTGAAGCAGCTCTGGGAGGGGGGGTCGCCGATCCTGTAAACTGTTCTAAATTGATACATTTAGTTGATACATTTCTTATCTTTTTCCCTGCTGAGCAGAATCTCTGGGTTTCATTACAGGCAGCTGTTAGACTTGATACAATTGTTGCTAATACTCCAGAGATGCTGCTGAGAAATGTATCAACTAAATGTTGCAAAATTGTAACAGTTTAGAGTCTGCACCTGGATTACTGAGCTGTCAGACTGAAACACCACAGACACGAACATTCAACTTTAAACTTAGATTTTGGAAAAAACGTAAAAAATAAATAATGGAAAGTAATTGGAAAAAGTCATTATTTCTAGGTAACAATCTAAAAACAACTAAATTGAAAAAAGTGTTTGGAAGGTGAACAACCCCTTTCATAGCAACTCATAATACTATGAGTTTGTGCCAGCATGGTTTTATGCGTAATAGATCTTGCCAGACTAACTTAATTTCTTTTTATGAGAAGGTAAGTAGAGACCTCGATTCTGTGATGGCAGTGGATGTGATTTACTTAGACTTTGCTAAAGCATTTGATACAGTGCCACACAAAAGGTTACTGGTTATACTAAGGAATGTTGGCCTGGAACATAGTATTTGTACCTGGATAGAGAACTGGCTAAAAGATAGACTACAAAGAGTGGTGGTAAATGGAACATTTTCTAATTGGACCAGTGTTGTTAGTGGAGTACCGCAGGGCTCTGTACTAGGTCCCTTGCTTTTCAACTTGTTTATTAATGACCTGGAGGTGGGCATTGAAAGAACTGTTTCTATTTTTGCAGATGAAACTAAATTGTGCAGAAATATAGGTTCCATGCAGGATGCTGCCACTTTGCAGAGTGATTTGTCTAAACTGAAAAACTGGGCAGCAAACTGGAAAATGAGGTTCAATGTTGATAAATGCAAGGTTATGCACTTTGGCAAAAATAATAAAAATGCAAGTTATACACTAAATGGCAGTGTGTTGGGAGTTTCCTTAAATGAGAAGGATCTAGGGGTGTTTGTAGATAACACGTTGTCTAATTCTGGGCAGTGTCATTCTGTGGCTACTAAAGCAAATAAAGTTCTGTCTTGCATAAAAAATGGCATTAACTCAAGGGATGAAAACATAATTATGCCTCTTTATAGGTCCCTGGTGAGGCCTCATCTGGAGTATGCAGTGCAGTTTTGGACTCCAGTCCTTAAGAGGGATATAAATGAGCTGGAGAGAGTGCAGAGACGTGCAACTAAATTGGTTAGAGGGACGGAAGACATAAATTATGAGGGTAGACTTTCAAGGTTGGGGTTGTTTTCTCTGGAAAAAAGGCGCTTGTGAGGGGACATGATTACACTTTACAAGTACATTAGAGGACATTATAGACAAATAGCAGGGGACCTTTTTACCCATAAAGTGGATCACCGTACCAGAGGCCACCCCTTTAGACTAGAAGAAAAGAACTTTCATTTGAAGCAACGTAAGTGGTTCTTCACAGTCAGGACAGTGAGGTTGTGGAATGCACTGCCGGGTGATGTTGTGATGGCTGATTCAGTTAATGCCTTTAAGAATGGCTTGGATGATTTTTTGGACAGACATAATATCAAAGGCTATTGTGATACAAAGCTCTATAGTTAGTATAGGTATGGGTATATAGAATTTAATTAAAAGTAGGGAGGGGTGTGTATGGATGCTGGGCTTTGATTTGATTTGTTTTGATTTTGGGGTTGAACTTGATGGACTTTGTCTTTTTTCAACCCAATTTAACTATGTAACTATGTAACTATGTGTAGTGTATTCATATTTTAGACTTTCCTTACTTTTAGGGACCCATTTATTAAACCTCGATTGTTTCTGTTTGGGGTTTTTAGAGGTAAAATTTAATTTTTAGTGGAAAAAAACCTTCAAATTTTTAGAGATTTATCTTACTCCAAAGCTGATCTCAAACCTGTCGAGGTCATGTAGAAGTTAATGGCAGATGCCCCTGAAGTTTTCTTGGCATTGTGATCTGCTATGGATAATTTGGATAATCTGGAGTTTTTGGAGCATCATTCATACAATATAAATTGATGCCCAATTTTGTCACTCGAGAAAAATTATTGATAAATAAGTGGAAGGGAGTTAGGTCAACTCTGTTTTGAGAAAGAAATTTTAGTAAAGAGTTTTAGAAAATATGCCCCTTAGAGTTCCTAACTGTTGTTTTTGCTGTTTTTCCATAATAAAAAGGTATAGGAAACACAAATGGTACCAGTGATCCACAGAGTATGGTTTTAAGAAGTTCAGTGATGCTTCTTTATGAGCAGGTTTTTTCTGACCACAGTCCACAGGAACAATTAACAGAAGCCAGATAATTGCCATTTTTAATAAAAGCATTCTGAAAAGAAATGAATGACACTTCTCTCCACAAAACTTTGTTGTCTGCCCTTTGTGTGGCCAAGTTTCTTATACCTAGAGAAAGTAACTGTATCATTCTGTCAAATGGTTAAAGAGGAAGGGTTGACCAGTGGAGGAATGTGACTGTAAGAGCTATAACTTTGCTAATGACTTTTCAGCAGAATAGTAAACCTGATAAATGCATTGCAAAAGTTCTTGTTGATACTTGTGATTGCAGGCTTTCTGATGGCAACTATTGAAAATACAAGATGCAGGTCGGTGCATCTGTGGGTTGCAGGTTGGGGTGCAGGTCTTCTCTTCATATTATATTCTCTCTTTTATCTATATTTTACTCCTTTAAACACTTTTTAAACATTTTTTCTGCCCCTGCCCACTGATGATATCACCTCTGGTTTGCCGCAACAGCATGTCCTGTTTAATGATTGTGTGCAGCCGTGGATAAGGTGGTTCGGGTCAGATCAGGTAGTGGGTCCAAGCAGGTAAAAATGCAGCAATGTGTATAAGAATTATTGTAGAAAGCCCAACCAGCAATATTTATTTGCAAAGGAAACTGTGAAATTCAATGAATAATTCAACAACATTCCAGTTATTTTAACAATTTGGCCAGTAACAATGTTGTATCTTCATTGAACTGGATATATACTTTCCCTTGTTTGTTATAGTTCTACAGGAGCAGTGACCAGCTCCATGTTGTAGCTCCCACCCTCTCCAACTATAGTCAGGTGATCCCACTGGTGTCTAATAAAAGGGCAGCCAAGTTTGGGAGTTTTACTTTGAAAGCAGCTAGTAAGTTGCAGGTAAAACATATTCGTCCCTTTTATAAAATGTATAATGAAACTATAGAATTCTTAATGAATAAGATGAAAATTGAGCATAGGACTGGCCAGATATGGGATGACTTTGACGTAGTTGGCCAGCTTAAATATATTGCAATATATGGACAAACAATCCGTGTTTTGTTTAAAGGGTAAGGCATTTTTCAGTAGCAGTATGCACAAAATGTCTCTGTCTTAAATATATTGATAATGGGTTGAGTGCTGAGGACTCTTGTAATTGTCTATATGTATTTTGTGGTCACAGCCTCGCTGCACCCCCGCCTAATGTTTTTAAAAACTAGTGGTGAGCACAACTTTCCCTTGTTTGTTATACTGTATATCTATATATATATATATATATATATATATATATATATATATATATATATATATATATATCTATATCTATATCTATATATATATATATATATATATATATATATATATATATATATATATTTTATTAAATGTTTTTATTTGAAGTCTGTCACAACCATAAATTAAATCCGATATGCCTGTTGTTTGCCCTATCTATGGATGTTTGGGATATCCATTACTACCTATATCAGGGATCCCCAACCTTTTGAACCCGTGAGCAACATGCAGAAGAAAAAGGAGTTGGAGAGCAACATAAGCATGAAAAATGGTGGCAAATAAGGGCTGTGATTGGCCATTTGGTAGCCTCTATGTGGATTGTCAGCCTACATTGAGGCTCTGCTTGGCAGTACATCTGGTACACCAAAACTTTGCTTTGAGGCCACTGGGAGCAACATCCGAGGGGTTGGAGAGCAACATGTTGCTCACGAGCTGCTGGTTGGGGATCACTGACCTATATGTTGGTGGACTCTGGGAGGCAGCCAGTTTTATTGTCAGGTTGAGATCGCTGTAGCAAGGACCAGGGGGTTGGTGCCTCATACCAACTGGGTGTATTTTTACAACTCAGATAGGATTCAAATGACAACCCCAAGCTAAATGTCATATGTGCTTGAAAATATATATGTCAATCACATCCAAACCTTTTTTTTGAGTAACACTGAGGGGCTGATTCACTATGGGTCGAATATCGAGGGTTAATTAACCCTCGATATTCGACTAGGAATTGAAATCCTTCGACTTGGAATATCGAAGTCGAAGGATTTAGCGCAAATGCTACGATCGAACGATCGAAGGATTATTCCTTCGATCGAACGATTAAATCCTTTGGATTCGAAGGATTTAAATCCAATGATCGAAGGAATATCCTTCGATCAAAAAAAGTTAGGCAAGCCTATGGGGACCTTCCCCATAGGCTAACATTGACTTCGGTAGCTTTTAGCTGCCGAAGTAGGGGGTCGAAGTTTTTTTTAAAGAGACAGTACTCCGACTATCGAATGGTCGAATAGTCGTATGATTTTTAGTTCGAATCCTTCGATTCGTAGTCGTAGTCGAAGGTCGAAGTAGCCCATTCGATGGTCGAAGTAGCCCAAAAAATACTTCAAAATTCGAAGTTTTTTTACTTCGAATCCTTCACTCGAATTTAGTGAATCGGCCCCCTAGTTTCCCAAAAAATGTGTGAATTTGCAGCTTTGCAAACATTATTCCTTCAAGGTAAATCGTAGCTTTATCATGGAATATGTTTTTTATCCCTAATAAATGCATGTCTGTGTATTATCCTAGGTTTTCTATCCACTGATCAAGAACAAAAATCCATTAAAGCCGCTTTAACATTGTATAGTTTAATAAATTCTGCTGACTACAATAAGGGTTTTCATATTTCTCCTACAAACAACATTCCTACCTGTGCTTAAAGTTATTATTGTAACCTTATACTATATCTGTCATTGATAAATATGTTTGCAGACCCTCTTAGAGGATATTTACTGTATCTGTCATCACCACTTCCCATGACAGTAAATCTCTTTTTCGATAAAGAAACATTTCCTCTGTTCATAGCAAATGAAGGTTTCCCTGAGGCGAATAATTCTTTATACTGTATTATAATATGATGTATAGATATATAGGGATCAACTAACAGTGAAATATCAGTTGTTTTTGTAAAAAGGTAATGTAAGGTAAGATTTTTTTGTATCATCAAACATAGGAGACAAAGTAACAGTGTCAGATTCTTGAAGCCTTTGACTCACTTATCTCAAGGTTTCCTAAAATACTTTATGAGGATGGATGGAAAAGCACAAAAACTCCTCTGTACTCCATGTGAGCTGTGCAATTAAGTGCAAATAAAGGGCATATTTATCAACGATTGATAACAGAGTTCACCACAGTTCAGCCAAAGGGAACTCTCTGTTTACTTGTAATAGATTGTTAGGGTCAGGGAACAAAGGCAGATTCAGAGAGATTATCTCTTCTTCGGGGCGACTAATCTCCCCAAACTGCCTACCCTGCCTTCCCGCCTGCTAAAATGTAAATCGCCGGCGGGATGGCACTTGGCTCGATTCATTTTCCGAAGTTTCCTCATGAGCTTTATTTTCACTCCTTGATAAGTATGCCCCTAATCACACAAGTGTAAATAGAACTGCAAAAGTTTTTTCACTATATACACTTTTTGTATTGTTTTCGTTAGAGGTAACGTAGAGGTGTATGTAAAGTACACATTTATGTTAAGCATGCCAATAAATTCGATAACTAAACTTAAATATTTTCCATGTTTTTTGTCTTTATATTCTCAATAACATGATGTCCAAGCTTCTCACATAATTAAAACATAGTGCTTAATATGAGTTTTGACCTCCCATATACAGTATATATTGATAATTGCATACAGTCAACAGTAAGCAAACTATTTCTGTCATTCTGAGAATTCTGGAGAAAAGGGGATGGTGTAGGTAGGGGATATGACTAAAGCTAAATTGGCTTAAATTTTTTTTGTTAATTTTTATCCTTCCATTAATGTTTTTGGAACTGTTCTTTTAATACCGATCAGTGTTTGTTAATATCACCATTGCATTGTTTTACATAGAGTTACCCTATTCTCCACCTTGATTTGTGGTTTTGTTAGCTATTCCTAGTATCACTATAATATACTTACTGCTCAAGGGCAGGGTCAGACTGGGCCGGTGGGACACTAGGGAAAAACCTGGTGGGTCCTGCCTCTCATGGGCCCTGCATTCCCAGGCCCATTCCCTGCCCTTACTGCTCTCGACCACCCTCTCTGGCCCTGTCACAGCAAAAGAAGGTGCGCGCATGGGCACGTGTGTGAAGGGGTGGGCTGAAGGGGGTTGCGGATGCGTCAGGGGTCCATAGGGGGCTTTGTGGCAGGGCTGGGGGCCCTAAGGCAAAAGCCCCGGTGGACCTGAGGCTCCCCAGTTCAACCCTGCTCAAGGGAAGTATTTTCCTTCTTTTATATATAGGTATGGCTTTGCATGAAGTTGTCTACAAGAGGATCATTAGCAATATTTATTCTTTAAGACAATAAATGTCAATATGCAGCTTAGTAGAGAAACTAGAGAACTACGGCCCTATGGGGCAAATTTACTAAAGGGCGAAGTGACTAACGCGGGCAAAAATTCGCTAGCGAAGGAGCTAGACTCTATCGGTACTTTGCTCCCTAACGCCTGGTGAATTTGCGCTCTGACGAATGGATGTAAGATGCAGATTTTACTGAACGTTACCTCTTGAGCCAGGCTTGCCTTCGCCACCTCAGACCACGCAAAGTGCAAAAGAGTAGATAGGAGTTCCTCAAAAAATATTTGACAATTAAAAAACTATTAAAAAGTGTCTTTTTCTTTTTCGGGGTGGTAGGCTGAAAAATAGAGTAATTTTTTTGGGGGGTAACCGGCTTCCCCCTACAATTCCTAACATATGGCACATAAACTATAAACTAGGCTCATGTGTAGGGCATTATAACAACTCTGTTTTATTTTATTAAGGTTTCCCGGGCTTGTGTAGTGTAATGTATTTGCTGCAACATATACGTCCATTGAACTTTAACTTCCCGCGTATGCAAATTAGGCAACGCTAGCGCAACTTCGCCCTGGACACAACTTCGGATTTTAGTGAATTAGCGTTGTCCTGGTGAATTGATGCCTGGCGAAGTGTTGCACTGTGATCGAAGCCGACGCTAACGAATTTTCTGAGGTTGAATTTGCCCGATAATGTTTTATGTGTATGGGACTCTACTCCTCAGCACATCTAAAGGATATTTTATACTTATCTTATTTAATTAAAGTTAAGTGTTATATTATGGCCAGCACTCCTATGCACTGAATAGTGCATTGGCCTTGAGTACTTCTCCTTGGGGCATATTTATTATGCTGTGTAAAAACAAAGGGATAATATACCACACATCACCAGGCTTCACCATGGAAATAATGGCATAAAAAATGGTGTAAAATTTTTATGCGTTTTTTTTTTAGAGTGACTTCCGCCGGAAGCAATGTAAAATAACGGCGGCAAATCTGGCATTCGCATCACGTAAAATAACATACACCTTGATAAATTCGCCATTTATTTTAAACAGTTTTTTACACTTTTTTTCAGCAAATTTCATTTTACACCGCACAATAAATGCGCCCCATTAAGTGCTGCACTGCTATCCAGTGCACCAGAAGTGTGCACTGGATAACATTTTTTTTGTTGAGTTGATTCTCTATTCTGTATCTCAGTACTATATGAGGAGCGTGAGAAAATATTCTAAGTTTCCACATATGTTTTTATTTACATCTCCTATGCTTGTGCATGACTCTTTAATTAGGGTGTAATCGACTTTGCATCTAAGCATGGCCACAAGTTTTTATAGAGTAAGCCAAACTATTTAGCAAAGTTGACTTATGAGGCTGGAGGCATGCCAGTCTAAAAAGGGTTTCTGTTGCTTAATTATTCTTTTTTAATTTTAAATTTTTCTTTTTAATTTAATCTTTCTCCATAGTTATAGAGGGCTGGCCTGGAACAAAACCATCCTACCTACTATTTAAATACCCAAGTAAAATCCATGTCACTTGCTTAAAAAGACATTAATTCACACAAAACCCATTCTCCATCCCCACATAAACCATCACAGTACATTAAAAAACAAATGAAAAATATCTGAGGAAGAATTTTTTCTTTTCATCATTGTAGCAAAACAGAATGCAGTCAGTTATCCTGCCAGTAAGACTGGGAAGTGTAAGAAGAAACTGGAGTCCATATGCAATCATGGGGAGAACACACAAACTACTTGCAGATCGATACCTGGCTAGAATAAAGCCTAGTATAGCGAGTAACAATCTAAACCATTTATCAATTCTACTTTCACTTCTGAGGAGTAAAGGTGCAGTTCAGAAATCTGACTTCACGGTTGTAATAAATAGTAATTTGTATATATATATATATATATATATATATATATATATATATATATATATATATATATATATATATATATATATATATATATATATATATTATATATATACTATATAATAAAATCCAAGTGTCTCTGCGTCCAGTCCCGTCCCTGTGTCCGTGGAAATGCGCATGTGCCCCACCTGCCTGTGAAGTCACTGGGCTGCCTGTGAAGTTACAGGAATGTAGACAAGCAGAGGTGAGAGGGAGGAGGAGTGTGTGCTATAAAGAGCCCAACGAAGCTTTTTGCTGAGCTGTGACACCTGGTTTTGTCGAAAATTAAAGGGCTGGACTCGAGGTCAGATTTACTTCACCAGCTTAATACAGACAAGATGATTATACACATTTCATGCCTTTCTGCTCATTTATAAGCAGCCAAGCTTGAAGGCAGATGCTAAAGTATTGTGGTGGACAATTCCATTTGCAGAAAAATCAGCAGATGATAACTGCCATTAATTTTAGTCAGCCCCAGTAGCTTTCAGCAGCAAAGGATTGTGGGAGTTAAGGAGTAGCTGCTTACATTCACTGCGGTACCCACATTTTGTGTGAGAGCTTTTCGGGAGGTGTAAGTATCGCTGTGGGACTGCGGGCTGGGTTGGGAAATACGGGACTGTTGGGCAGCATACACTTCCCTGTATTACCTGGACCCTCAGTGACCTGTAGACTCCTGCTGCCAAGCACTGCCTTCCCCGGACTCTCTCCCTACTGAGCTCGCCCACCCGCTCCGCTATCCCCCGGGCTCAATTGCCCTGTAATCAAACACTGCTCCAGTGTCCCCCCAAACCCCAGCATGCATAGCGGCACTGACATAAGCTCCGAGACGGGACACCTAATGTCGGCAGCGCTACAGCCCGGTTTTCGCACCGGTTGCTGTGGTGTGTGGCGGCTCCATGTGCGCAGCTGCTTCTTAGCCTCGGTCAGTGCCACAGACCCGCGCCTCTGTCGCTCCCACACGCGCAAACATGGACCCCAACATCCTGATCGAGGCCCTGCGGGGCACCATGGACCCGGCCCTGCGGGAGGCGGCCGAGAGACAACTCAACGAGGTGAGAGTGGGGCCTGGCCCGGCCTGTCTGACACTTCCCCGGGCCTGTGTGACACTGGAACCCACAGTTCTTATCCCTTCTCTGTGTGGCAATAGGAATGTGTGGGAAACACTTATGTCTTCTTTTCCAACTGCCCCCAAATAACGTCTGTTCCCTCCCCTGTCTGTCACACTGCCCCCCAATAATATCTATTATATCCCTGTCACACTGCCCCCCAATAATATCTATTATATGTCTGTATATCCCTGTCACACTGCCCCCCAATAATATCTATTATATCCCTGTCACACTGCCCCCCAATATCTATTATATCCCTGTCACACTGCCCCCCAATAATATCTATTATATGTCTGTATATCCCTGTCACACTGCCCCCCAATAATATCTATTATATCCCTGTCACACTGCCCCCCAATATCTATTATATCCCTGTCACACTGCCCCCCAATAATATCTATTATATGTCTGTATATCCCTGTCACACTGCCCCCCAATAATATCTATTATATCCCTGTCACACTGCCCCCCAATAATATCTATTATATGTCTGTATATCCCTGTCACACTGCCCCCCAATAATATCTATTATATCCCTGTCACACTGCCCCCCAATAATATCTATTATATGTCTGTATATCCCTGACACATTGCCCCCCAATAATCCTATATAATAAAGTTGAAGTGTCTCTGCGTCCAGTCCCTGTGTCCGTGGGATTGCGCTACTGCGGCATGTGCCCCACGGACATCTACCTAGATGAGAAAGAAACAGCACACAGAGCATTTTAAAGCGCATGTGCCCCACGGACCTCTAGCACCCGTTAATTTAACGGGCTTAATGTCTAGTATATATATATATATATGCGCTATGATATGCTGGATATCTGGAGAAAACCACTGTATTGTGGGGAAAAAAAGATTAAAAAAATGCACTTTGCTCCTGCGCCTGGTAAGTAAATGCTCTTTTATAAGCTGCAGCTAATATCTCCAGTTTCCAAGGTACTGAAAGTGACTTTGTAGAAGAACATTCTCATGAATGATTCAAGAGATCTATAAGCATTATCTCTGCACCATGGTCATTAAAATTTCCCAATAAATTGATTTGAAGCTCTTTACTTTGATATGGTCCGACTAAAAGAAAAGTTGTAAAAAATTAAATCATTAAAAAGCCACCCTTGCTGTCAATATACCGTATGGTTGCCATTGTAATTAAAGCTGACAACTAGATGGATGGACTAGCACAAATAAAATAAAGACAGAACAAAGATGTGATTAATTTAAAACCAAAGAAATACATATTTATACAGTTGCATGATTTTAGATTCACTAATGATTACAATGACTGGTGCCCACAGATCCATAATTATTTTGATAATACGGTATAGGATCTATTATTTCGAATTCTTGGGACCTGGGAATTTTCAGATAAAGGATCTTTCTGTAGTTTGGGTCTCAATACTTAAGACTTCTATAAATCATTTAAACATTAAAGAAACCGAATAATAATGTTTTGCCTCCAATATAGATTTACATCAATGAATTGATCAGACTTGTTTAACCAGTTATAACTTTACTGGAAATTGAACTTAATTGATAAGAATCCTGCAGGATTCCCCAAGAAAACCTAGCCTTTAATATGCTTTATATTTATCAGAAAATAATATTATGTTGATTCCTACAGAGTATTCTGTTGTTTCTGATGAATTAGGGCACTCTCTTTGCCTTAAATTGGTTCTAGCTGTGTGACTGGCTGAACAAATATCTTTAGAGAACAGATTCATTCTCCTATTGAAATTGACATTTTATTCATTCGCTGGGCAGACCCTTGAGTCATTTCTCAGGCTTTGGACACATTCTGCTTTGCAGAAGGAAGCTGTACAATCACATTGGATTATAACTAGTGTATATCAGGCCTGACAGTCAGATAATGGCACTATCATTATTCCAGAAGTGAATTGTTCTGCTCTGTTTCCTGACCCCATTCACCTACTGTTACAAGGGAATAGTTTGTGCCTGATATCCATTACTTGCACAGGGATTATATCAGACTTCACATATTCCAAGGGAACTGTGCAAATCACATAAACACACAACACAATGAGTTTGTGTCCTGCATGATAACATTGTTGGGCAGGCTATAAACTGCAACACAATACAAAGTGATACAGCACGCCCTCGTGTACCATAAAACTGCCTTTATTATGATATGGCATGATCTCAGCAACATTTTATGTCTATACATGGTACTGACCCCAGTGGCCATGGTCAGTGCATAAGAAATGTAAAACACATTCATTAAATAAACACATTGAATCCACATTCATTCATGTAAATCAAAATTAATTCCTATTTGATTAAAATAGATTTTAAATAGATTTCAAGACAGGCACTACAATAATCCACAAATGAAAACCAAATTCACATTATATTAATTTAATTAAATCATACTCAGCCCGATTAAAAATTGAGGCCAGGTGGATACGTAAGCCAGAAACAATAATGCCTATAGGTCTTAACAGAGTATTTAACAATATCATGTATTTAATGCATGCAGGGGGCCCAAGAGTTATAGGGGCCCCATGAGGCCCTAATTCATATATATTCAGTTTAAATAAATTCTAGACATTTTGGGGGCCTGAAAAATAATTTGGTGTGGGGACCAGTAACATTTAGTTACACCACTGTATACACGTCACTAAAAGCAGCCATATTGCTTTCTTTGCATTTCTCTTACTCATGGGTCACTATCAAGTAGCACCATGTACAGAGTCAAACTAGGGACTTGGTGCACAGGACCCCTGCACACCCAGTCCCAAGTGCTCTGGTTGGGAAGTATGCCCCCCCCCCCCTAAAATAGTGCTACTCTATGCCGGACCATTACAGCTATCCCACAAATACGGGCCTAAAGATTTAGGGATATGTGCACACAATTAATAAATGGATAATGTAACTGTATGCACATTAATAAGTATGAGTGTATTAAGAGAGTATTAATATAGATAATTATGGACCAATAATTCTATGATTGCTGTATTCTTGACAGCAGTGCTAACTGTTAATTTATTAGGAAGCAGATACACAGATACAGAGAGCAGCTGGTTTACAATTATGAGCTGGAGCAGCTGCCACTGCTTTTTATTTGATTTTCAAACAATTTCCTTTTCTTTATAATAACAGTTCCTCAATGCCTAATAAATTACTTCAAGGGGAATATAAACCCAAAAATAATTGTTCATGCTCCAGGGACCAGGGTGGCCACAAAAAAGACTAGAGGCTTTATCCTGTGACTACTTCATCTTGTATTCTGACTGGTGTCCGACTAAAACTGCATTAAAGATTTTATATGACAATATGCACCAAACGTGACCACACAATTAGAGACACTACAACCTACCAGTAGAATGGCTGAGAGCATCACCTTTCAAATATAAGAACATGGCAGAACAGCTGTTCATGTCATGAGCACCGAGAGAAAAGAAAATACAATATCTTTGCATTAGTACAGTTGTTCTTTTTATGTGTTTGGCCGTTGGCATGAAACGCCAACTGAGATCACTTATTGCATGTATCGTCATCCATTAACAGGCCCTGTCCAATAATTCATCATTCTGTTTGAATTGTCACTTAGTAGAACTATAGCTGAACACACAAAAATCTGGCAACTCACGATATAGGTTACTTATATAAAATTTACAGTGCTTTTTACCAATAAACAGCATTTTCCCCCCTAAATTTTGGAGTAATAGCGATCACACAGGGAGTTGTATCATCAGGGTTGGACTGGGCTGGCGGGACACCTGGGAAAAAACCCAATGGGCCCTGCCAGCCCAGACCATCTCCCTGCATCCTCCTGGACTTTTGCACTCCCTGACTTTCCAGGCATGCGCTGGTATGCTGGCAGATATGCGCTAGCGGAGGCTAGGGAGGGGGATTAAGGCTGCTGCAGGGGGCCCATGGTCCAGATGCTTAAAAAAAACATGATTGCATGTGAGTAAGATAGGAAAGTGTAAGTTGTGGTTAACATTTTCAGAGTTCTAGCGTTCTACCGCACCTATTGATGGAACCCTCTGTGGGGACCCTGCAATTGCCATTACATTCAGGGTGGCAGTAGCTTCAGGGTTCCTCATTGTCAGTAGGTGAACTTGGTGACAATTGAAGACAGACACATTGGTGATTAGCGAAACTATATGGAAGTACCACCACCATAACAAATCATGGGGCCACATACTAAGTGAGCAGGGCCCTCCACTCCAGGAGTCCTGGCAGCAAAGATTAGTAATTAGGCTTTGGTGGCACACCAGCCAGTAAATGTACAATATACAGCACTACAATGTATGCCTGCTTTGATATAAAATAAAGGGATACGTTCTGCACTGTATATATTTACTGTACATGCTTTGTGTTATAACCAAATTTTAAAGAAATTAACCTTCCTAGAGTTAATTTTAAGAAGTTTGTTTCTTGGTTTGCAAAAACATTTTTAACATGGATGTGGATATAGAAGTACATCTTTTCACCCTAAAAGACAGGGACCCCTTTAATTCTAAAAACTGCACAACAGCTGCTTCCTTTACTAGCATGAGCCTCTGTCATAGCGCCAGCAGCTGGTGTTGCTTTAGTGCTTGCACTGAATAATACAAGCAGCTGTACAATAAAACCACTACAAGGTGGATAAGCAAAACAAACACAATAGAGATATGATCATTCTGATCTTCAGGCAGAAACAAGGCTTCTTTTTCTTGTAAACATGTTTATAGCTTATTTCTCATTGCAAAAGAAGTAAATATAGTCTGCATTCCCTCTACAATGCTACCTTGGGGACTCCTCTGGGGCCTTCATTTTCTGTTACTCCACACAGTAGCTAATCATAAATATGCCACAAGACCATTGAATATTCTTAACCCCAGACATACCAATAAGATTGTTTCAGAAAATGAATAGATTGAAATTTTTCTGTCTCCCAGTAAGCTCATGCTGCTTCCGTGTTCTGCATAGCATAGCTGAAACTTCTGCAAAAAGTGGAATGCATGGCCATCTTTAATTTATTTTCTCTTTCATAAGAGAGAACTGTCTGAGCAGAGCATCGGGCAGTCTGTGGGACTTGGTGGGGCAGTGGGTGGTAGCTGGCGGGGGAACATTTGGTTGGTGGAGCTGAAACATAAGATTAGACTGTGAACTTTTCCTGATTTTTCTCAATGACATGATGGAATTGTGAAGAGAATGTATATTTAATATATAATAGGGCTATCAAAGAAAGAGAACCTTCAAGAAGAAACACAGTGATCAGAACACCTGGCCCCACTAACAGCAACTTCCTTTCCTCTTGGTAGCAGATGTTTCTGCTGGAAAGCAGGAGTGACTGCACTAGCATTAGCCTACAGAATATCTCCCTATAAAATGAATGGAAATTATTCAAATGAAGTATTGATTGATTGCAAAATTCAGGCAGTATTATGGATTCCTCTAGAGTTTCAATTTCCTGTATGAGAAAAGAATAATCTACAATAGAGCAAAGATGGAGATTTCAGTATTTTACCAAGTATGATTAAAAAACCACATGCAATTCTAGCATTTCATTCTCTTTGTATGGATTTCTATACTCACTATAATGGATCGATATACCACTTTTTCACCTGAGTTCTGTTTTACATCATATACTTTATCATAATTCCTTTTCTGAATATCTTTCTTTGAAAACATAGACTGACACTTGCCTATTTATTGTCAGCACAGAGTTTTTCTTTAATAGACCCAAATGTCAACAGTATCCTATACGTTTGCCTTTTATAGAAGGTGTTCATAAAATAGCATTCTATGGAAAATGCACAAAGATAAAGTGTAAGGCTTCTTCCACCATAAAGACAAAATTGTTGTTGAAATAGAAGGTATATTAAATGCTTTTTTGTATGTCCCTGTTGTTCTTCCTGTCAGTCTGCTGTTTTCCCGAGTGTCTTGCCAGAAGTTGTGCCAGGTCCTAAAAAAATGCATCCAGAACATTTTAGAAATGAAGGAGACAACATAGACTACCACAGCAGCCAGAGTGGCACCTAACTCCCTTTCTGTCAGGAACTCCCTGGTTCCTGTATTGCTGCTACTGCTCCTCCCACTTGAGCCACAGGAGCCAGTGTGGCAGCAGTCTGACTCCCCCCTCCACGGGCCCCCTGCAGAACCTGCCAGTTCGTACCAGCGCATACCTGGGAGGGAGTCAGGGCATGCAAAGATTTAGGAGGCAGCAGGTAGCAGGTCTGGGCCAGCAGGGCCAGTACCCCCCGAGATTTTTCTGTCTGACCCTGTCCAAGCCAGAATTCCTGAAGGTCTTGTTTCCTGATTCTGTGATCCTGTACCTGATCCCTGCTCTTGTTCTGGTGACTCTGCTTTGTACCTGCCCTGTCCTTGATCCCTCTAGTTCTGACTCCCTGGTTTGACTCCACTAGGTCCACTAGCGCCTGTCCTGACCTTCGGCCCGTTTTTGGATTACGTTTGCCGGCTGCCTGCGTTTGGCCTGTTTCAAGGACTTGTTTTACTGCCTGCCCTTATTTGTGCTTATCTGAGATGTGTATGTTTTTTCTTTATAACTGAATAGTTACTCTGCACATTGGCTCCTGTTTAATCAGGTAAGATAATCATATAGCTGATAAGGACCTGCTTGGCCCAGAAGTGAATATGAAGCCCCTGTGTTCTATGGAACAGGTTGTGGAAGCATAAGAATGTTTCCCCAATAAGAGTTTCCCAGAATCTTCCAGGTATCCTGTGCTTGTATCAGAAAGTATATAGCAGCCTAGACAGTATTGGCTATAGTAACCCTCATCAGTCCAACAATTCAAAATTGAGATGGGAGTTCTCAAAAATTAACATGAAAGTTGAAAGCCAAATTTCCTATGTATTACTGACACATGCAGAACAGTGGCATGGCACGCAGTTTGGCTGAAAGGCTGTCTAATGCCTCCACTGCATTAACAAGGGATTCAAATCATCTAACCCTAATTTAGGTGTAGCAGGCTCACCAGTAATTTAAAGCCAAAAATACAATATTGCATTATGGAAGCACATTTAATTTTTCATATACATTATATTAAATATTTCCAGTGATTTAAAAGTCATTTGTAAATGTAATTGTTTTGCAAGCAGTATTTGTACTATTCTTTGCACTGCTGCCTCTGACTACTGTTGTGATATTTTTACCTCGTACTTAAAGCAAAACCAAGAGATAAGGCAATTCCAAATACAATGAAATACGAATGCTTATCAAAGATACTCCCACATAACAAAAGTTTATATACCCATTTTGATATGATAGAAATGGGGGTATACTGATACCATACATGGTCTGACTCCTCCTTGTACGTTATATGTCTAGATGATTTGCTTAGCATTACATGTTTTTCAGAATATATTGCAACATATTATTCCGGGTTCCAACGGTCCGTAGCCTCGTAAACATCTGTTGGCTAAACATAGCCATTGTGGTAATGCCAGTAATTGAGCACTTCTGCAAAAGGGGCCCCAAGAGACATGCTGACACTATGCTGACACTCTGGAATCTAAGTAACAGAGTGGAGATCATTTATTTGTATGGCCTAGTATAAGTTATATGAATGACCATAGTCCACAGTTGACCATTAGCCCTTATAGCTAATCCTGGCTTGGACCTTGTAGCGTTATTGCGTCATAGAGGGCTGGGGTAATAGATATTGACGCTCTGACACTAGCCATTCATCCGTCAAAGAAAATAGACCGTTCCAGATATAAAAGAGATATAAAAAATATAAACACTATATTCAACATTGACTCAATGTTATAGTCATCAACTCCCCCTCATCCATGGCTACAATTCCCACTGTACCTTGCTTGTTCTGTGATTAAAAGAATTATAAAGGAGAAGAATATCAGATGTGTTCAAGACTTTGTGAGAATGGGAGTTTTGGCTAGAGGTGAGCGGCCTAATACTACGTCAGGACTGGAACTCAGAGTAAGCAGAAGAGAATGGAGGCGATAGGCATCTACCATAACTACCTGCCTATACCTAGCTTATACTGCATATTGCACTGCTGATTTAACTTGTCACCTCCCCCCTCCTTCATCAAACCACACCCCCTTCTCTCCTCACCTCACTATGGTGATGGGGATGAGGGCTTGTCTAAGTTGCCTCATAAGAAACAGGCAGATATGGGTATGAGTATCCCTACATTTTATTGGGACTGTGAGCATTCCAAGTTGATGCACTACACTAAGCACCTACAGTGGTTCCTATGTATGTTTTATTTATTTGAAACAAAAGTAGGTTATAACAGATGCTGTGGACCACTAACCTTATATCAACAATAAAATAGTACATAAACCCTATAGTATAAAAACATTGTGTTACCTCCACACTGATATACACAATTTATTCAATTTAAAAACTAACTACTGTATATTTATGGGATACCCAGAGATCTCACATATGTGTGTTCCTTTATGTTGGCAAGAGACTCTTTATATTTGTTCTTACCAACCTGTGAAAGTACATTTAACGGGGAAATTCATCTATGCATTATCATGTTGTGGCCCATGTGTGACTAATAATATTTTTTGCTTGCTAAACTCAATTCCTTATGTCTCATATTTTTCAACTTCTGAATGAAAGTAAAATCAGAATATAATGGAGACCATGTGACAATTACAGCAAATACACAGTGGACTTAAGATCCAGCAGTTAGTGTTCCAACACAATAGCTTTTAAACCTGTTTCCTCTCATAACCAAGAAAAAATACACTGAAAAACAAATATGTCCCCCACTTTCTGGCTGATCTGTTGGGCAGGGCATCCTGCAATAGGGTGGGGTATGAGATTGTTCAAGAAAATGCTGGATCAAGGCCAGCCTGCTGCATGCCAATTGCACATGTTTAAAAAAAAAGATGTCTTTATGTCTTCTAGGTCTTATGTTGACTTAATATCTATCATTCATCCCAGTGACAATTGTGTGCTAACCCTTTTAGACATATACATATTCTGCAGGTACCTAATTATAGTATAAGATCTTGTTACAGTATGTATAGACTAATGTCATACCGTGATTGTTAGCTCTTGTGAGCAAGACCCTCATGTTTGACTTCTGCAAACCTTGTATTCTTATTTCCTTTCTGCCTTAGTTCTTTTCTACTTTCATATTAAAGTATCTATTTTAATATCCTATAATTTGATGGAGCTATATAAATTAATGCTGATGATTACCTGGAGCACCACCATGTGGCACTGGCCACCCTCTGGCTCACAACACCCCTATTTTCGCTTCCACTCCCCAACCCACTTCACACACGTCCGGAGGTGCTGTCCCGACTGTTGACGGGCTGACTTACTAACATAGTAAGTTGAAAAGTGCAGGTGCAGTTACAAATAGCAAATATATCTAAATCTGCTTCTTAGTTTTAATATGTAGAATCTAAATATAATATTGTCAAGTGCACCAAATTACACCAGAATAAATACTGAGAGTGTATCCTATTTTATGTGATAGATATACAATATATACAGTATTCACCTAAAAACTTCTATTAAACTCTTTGTAACCATGACCAGTGTGTTCAATGACAATTAAACCTTTCCATAGTGCGAGAGCCAAGAGTTCCACCTAACTTGTATTTTTTTCCAAATAAGATCTGATTCTTGGCCTTTTAATGTCAGGATATCCCTATGATAATTCCAAAAGTAGCTCTTTGTATAGAGAGGGGATGTCTGTTATACTATTCTGGTACTGAGGCAAGTTCCCATGGGAGCAGGATACATCATAGTCTCAGAGCAGGGCTGTTTTTACTGCTATTTCTTACATTTTTATTCGTTTTCAATATGCCCAAAGAAATTTTACAATAAACAAAAAAAAAAAAGAAAGAAAGGAAAGGAAGGTAAGGTAAACAAACAATGTCAAGTACAGATTCAAATCTAATAAAGCAGGGTTGACAAAAATAAGCTAGAAAAGTGTCAAGTGATCACAGAAAAAGAAATCGGGTAGGCAAACCCCTAATTGTAGATACTGAAAGTTACTCACGATTTTACTGTCTGTAGACAATGGGTTAGAGCGTTAGAGGATTATGATCGTGATAGAGTGGAAGTAAACAGCTGGTTAAGATGATGACTCCTGGGGGTTCCTGTCGTAGGTGATTGTTGTGGATTACCCACGGACCGCAACAGGTGATCCGCCTCACAGACAAGATTGGTCCCCAAAAGCAGCTCCCTTTCGTACCACGTGGTGTTTTGAAAAATTTGGAGAGTAAGCGATTGTGTAAGTGGTGTGAAGGTGTTTATGTAAGACATCCAGGTGTCAAAAAACAGTTCAGTGTTTTTTTCTTTGTTTGTTAGGGTTTCTATCCAGTCTAAGTGGAAAAGGTATTGCAGTTTCTGTCGCACCAAAGAGATTGGCGGAGGAAGACGGGACAGCCAGGTATGTAGAATGGCCTTCCTGGCTGCCGCCGCCAGTCTTTCCGCCAGGGCCTTCTCCGGCTTGGAGATATGTGGGGCAGAGGGCAGTTTGCTAAATATAGCCCAGGTGGCTGTAATGGTAATAGATTTTCCAGACAGGTTTTCCCAATAGCTGGCGACCTCCTTCCAGAACTGCTGTATAAGTGGGCAGGACCATAGACAATGTATCATATCAGCTCTGGGAGTTTCACATTTTAGACAGCTGTCTGAGTGTGTTGTACCTTTGTGAAATCTTTTCAAAGGCGTCAGGTAAGTATGGTGTAATAATTGCAGGGACATTTCCTGGTAAGTACAAGCAGGCAAAAGTTTCATCATTCGTGTGTGGTATCGGAGAATATCCACATTTTCAGATTGTGGGATGATGGATTTCCATTTTGTAAAGGCCATAGTAGTGGTATTAGGATCGATAGTAGTCCTAATCGGTTTGTAGAGGTGTGCGGTGGATTTAATAGTATCATGTTTCGGCCATAGGGAATCAATTGGGTTGTTTTTATCGGTGTCCGTGAGGTTGGACAGTTGCAGTGCTGCGAAATGTAAGAGTTGAAAACTGATGGAGCTGCAAAAATGGGTATTTTTGGAGCAAGGTCGAAATGGGTTGGATTACAGCAGTAGGGTTGATCACGTCTTTAATGGTTTGTAGGCCTTTCGTATGCCAATCCTTGAAAATCAGGCTATTCAAGCCTGGGGAAAAGGCTTTGTTATTGAGCCAGATGAGGTTTATCGAATTAAAAGGAGATAAGGCCGCTTTCTTATGAATGGAGTGCCAGGTTTTATACGTGTGGATAAATAGGGGATTTTCCTGCATGCTCTTGGGGATTTCCTGCAAAGGCGTATGTAGTAGTGAGTTAAGTGACAACCCTTCTGACTGGGCAGCATCTAAAGACAGTGTAGTATAAATATTCCTGTGATGGAGCCAATCACCCACATATCTAAGAAGGGCAGCATCATTATATTTCAGTACGTTTGGGAGATTGAGGCCACCATCTTGTTTTTGGTGCTGAAGTGTGGTAAATTTTATGCGCGGACGTTTCTTATGCCATATAAAGGTCCGAAGAATGTGTTGAAGTTGTTTGTCATCAGTGGTAGAGATGCGGTAAGGTAGCATCTGTAATTTATATAGTAGTTTAGGGAACAATGTCATTTTTATCAAATGGATTCTTCCTGAGAAAGTTAGGTTTGCGTTCATCCATTTCTGAGTGTCTTGTTCAATTTGGTCTATAATACGTCTGATTTGTACATGTCTTTGTGATGTTGTGACAGATGGATTCCTAGGAATTTTATGTGAGTTTTGGCTTTCTTAAATGGGAATGGACTGGTCCAGTCTGACGGGGTGGTATGTTGTAGGCGTAAGGCTTCGGATTTCCCCAGATTGATTTTAAATCCAGCTATAGTGCCAAATGCGTCAATCTTTTGCAGGAGTACAGGTAGCTCCGTATTTGGCTTATTTAAGAAAAGGAGAATATCATCTGCATATGCTATAAATTTAATCTGTTGTGAGGCTACTTCAATACCTTGAAAGGTGGTGTCATTAAGTAAATGTCTCAGTAAAGGGTCCAGAGCTAAGTTAAAGAGTAATGGCGAGAGAGGACAGCCCTGCCTGGTACCTCTCCGTATTGGGAATCTGGGCGAGTTCAGTCCATTCACCGTGATATGGGTATAGGATTGGGAATATAAGGTCCTAAATAAGTTGAGCATATGGATACCAAAGTGTTGGAATTTAAGCAGTCTTTTAATGTGGGTATGCGTAATTCTATCGAAGGCTTTATCAGCGTCTAAATTAATTAATATGCCATGTTTCCTCTTTTCTAGGTTACACTGATATATAGCAGCTATTGCTGTCCGCAGAGCTTGGACTGGGTATCGCCCTTTAAGGAATCCTACTTGATGATTGGTAAGTATGTGTGGGAGGATGAGTTGTAACCTATCTGCCATGATTTTAGTCAGGATTTTTAGGTCCTGGTTCAATAGAGAGATGGGTCTATAGGAGGATGGGAGGGTAGGATCCTTGCCCTCTTTTTTTAGGGATTAATATGATCCGTACCTCATTCGCCTCCTTCCATAGGGGATAGCCTTGTAGAATATTATTAGAAAGGAAAGACCCTCCTCCGGATGATCCTGGTTCTCTTCGTAAAATTGTTTAAAGTAAGATTCGAGTTCCGCCATAATGGATTCAGTGTCTCGAGCCCAACCCCCCTTTGTCTTTACTTTCTTAATGAAGTGGGAAGCAGTGTTGAGTTTAGTTAATCGAGCCAAGAGCCTACCCGGTTTATTTCCCCATCTATAAAACCTGTTTTTTGTGTGAGAGATTTTGTAGTGTGCACTGTCATGTAATAAAGTGTTAAATAAAGCCTTTGTGTCTGTGTATTTTTTCCTGTCCACTTCGGAGTTCGTACGTTTGAAAGTTTTGTAATGTGTCGTGAGTTCCTTTTGTAAAAGCGTGTACCTGTCTTTGAAGCTTTTTTTCTGTTTTATTAAGTACGCCGTGATATGGCCCCTTAGAACAGGTTTAGATGCCGCCCATAGTAGGTTGTGATCGTCCCAGTGCTGTAAATTATCGTCCAGGTAATTTGCCCAGTGTTGTTTAAGGTAAGTTTGGAAGTCAGTGTTAGCAGTCAGATAGGAAGGAAATCGCCAGTTAAATGATGTTGCTTTGGAAACAATTTGGTTCAGAGTTAAAGTGACTGGGGCATAATCAGTTATAGTTATGTTGCCAATTGTGGAGGCTAAGATGTTAGAAATTTGGGATTCAGCTAAAAGGAAGTAATCAAGTCTGGAATGCGTTACATGTGCGCCAGAATAAAATGTGTAATCCTTGGTGTCTGGGTAAGTAAATCTATACGTGTCATGCAGTTGCAAAAACTCACACATTGTGTGTAGAGGTGTGATCCTGGAGGTGGCATCCGACCTGTCCATGAAGCGGTCCCATACTGTATTCATATCTCCACCCATTATCAGGTTAGTGGGTCCCCAGGAGTCAACTCTTTGCATCAATTCTGAAAAGAAAAAATTGTTTTCATCATTCGGAGCATATACATTAACTATAGTGTAAGTCGTTTCAGGTGTTTCAATATCGACAATCAGATAGCGGCCATTTTTATCTTTATATGTTTTAGTCACGGAGCCATTCAATGATTTACTCAATAAAATTACTACACCCCTAGATTTAGTAGTATATGATGCTGCTACTTGCTCCTGTATCCAAGAGTCCCTCAATATTGTTTTGTCAGTGTTTTTCCAATGTGTCTCTTGTAAAAGGGTAATATGGGCTTTTTCCCGTTTTAAGAAGTCTAAGACCTTCCGTCGTTTTATCGGGGTGTTTAAGCCATCTACGTTCCACGAGAGTAACTTAAGGTGCCTGGGAGGACTATTCTGAAGTGAGTAAGGCATAGGTTCACCCATGTTAGCAGTATTAACCAATACCCCTTTTAGGGGTCAGTTGGGTGATCCATCGTAATTTGGGGGTAGGCATTCTGTCCCAGCGAGCAGATGCCATCCCGGGGTAACTGTAGTGGTAATCTCGGGAGGGGGGCAAGTGTAAATCTGTACTAATCACTTGACAAAGAAAAAACAAAACAACTATGTACAATGGAAAAAGAGAATTTTCTGAATTGGTCGTAATAATCGTGAAGTTACAAATACAACCTTACTGGTACATGAAAACAGATTAGAGTCGTCAGGATTAACTGAGGAGTTCAATTAAGAAGTTTAGCATCGTTGCAATAAGCAAAATACGTAGTAAGAGAGAAGAGAACATGGAGACATGCAAGAAAACAATGAAAATCAGCATCTCCTGCTAAGTATGGAAAACTTGTGAGAACATCAATGGATAGCAAAGAGCGAGTTGTGGGGAAGGATTATCAGAAACACAATATTCAATTAAACCGTGGAAGAGTAAAGCAGTGTGGTCCATAATCCAAGGACATCAGCAGTCATGTTAACAGTTCCTGAGGTCATATGCAGTAGCCATTCAACTGCAGATCGTCAAGCCATCCCCTTCGATCAAAGTCCCATGAAGGTGGAGCAAGAGAAAAAAATAAATAAAGCAAGAAAAACAGTGTCTATGAAATGAGGACATCAGCTGCACGAAAAGGGCAGAAGGGCTGCACATCACATGAAGCAGACAAGCATCAGAGTCCTGTGAAAGTCCCCATGGCAAGACAACGTCTTCGGAGTAAGTCAATTTCAACTGTTAAGGAGGGAAGTCCGACAAACTTCTCAAGTTTGTAGTCTAGAGTCAATATATTGGGATGCTTGCTTGTGGTCTTCAAAGAAGTGCAACTTGTTGGTATCTTTCTCAATTATTTTCAGAAAATTTGTATCCGGAGTTGTAGAGCTTTTTGCACACCGGTGCGAATTCTCTGCGTTTCGCCGTCACTGAAGCAGAGTAATCTTGGAAAAGTAAGATGGTGTGCCTATCATAGTTGAGGTTCCTTTTCATCCGATAAGCTTATTAGTGAAATTGAGAAGTTTGAAAATCACTTGCCTCGGCCTTTGCGCGTCTTTAGCAGGCGGTGGGCCAATTCTGTGGAACCGTACCACCAGATAAGGAAGATATTGGTCATCAATGTTAAGGGCCGCAGGTAGCCATTCATGAATGAGTTTTTCCAGGTCCTTAGTTTTGACTGACTCAGGAAATCCCACTAGTCTAAGATTGTTCCTTCTACTACGATTTTCCAAGTCTTCTACCTTGTCTGACAAAATAGAAATTTCCTTTTGTTGCAGATCAATGGTAGATTGTGCCGTAGTTAGGTTGTCTTCCAGAGTAGATATTCTATCCTCAGCTTGGGTTAGCCTTTGAGATTGATTGGTCAGCTGTTGCAAGATTTCAGAGACCGATTCTTTAATGCTGGCCAATTTCTGGTCAAGCAAAGGGCCCAGGATTTGGACCATATCTTCTGCTTGTGTAGTAGCGGAGTCATTTTGGGGGCCCGTGTCTGAGTCATTTTCAGGCTGAGTGACTTCTAGTGTTTGCTTCTTCTCTTTTGGTTTGGTTACTGTTTTGCGGGATGTCATAGTGGTAGGTTGTCCCGAGTATTTTTCCATAACGTAGTGGGAGTTCTAGAATTGCGAGATGTGAGACCTGTTTAAAAGGAACGTCACTTCAATTGAACATGCTGCCAGAGGTTGTATCACTTGCAGGTTTTTACGACATCTGGATTGTGGGAGCAGGTAACATGTCTCTGTCTTCCCTCCTCTCCGTTTTTATCCCCTCGTCCCCTTTTACAGTCTTCCCCTCCAAATCTGCAGTGAGTCAAAGGAAGAAGTACAGAAGTTGCAAATAGTCAGTGGTGGTGAGCCGTGAATTGAATCAGCAAGGCAGATGTGGAGACTGTAGCTGTGGGTCGTGGCACAGTCAGTGTATTGATATGGTCGCCTGTGGTGCTCAGTTGTAGTTGCAATTAAAGCAGGTAGCGCCCTGTGGGCATGCAGGGTTAAGTGCGTGAGGGAGTCACCTGTAAAGCCAGTTGTCCTTTATGGCACCTCTCAGTGGCTCTAGAAGGAACCGTTAACACCACTGCAAAATATCAGACATAAGCTTCTCACTGCGTCATTGGCTTACGAAAAGGTGTATTATGAATAGCAGGGGGATTTGGTATCCAAATAAAGTATATTCGTGCGTTGTGAAGGTTAGAATTTACAAAATAGACCAGGCGTAGTGCCCGTTGTCAAGGTAGGCCTTATAATGTGATAGGCCTAATGTCCGTGTCGCCCCACTGCGCAGATAAAAATGGTAAAGCCGGATATGCGGGTGTAGCCGCCTCCCGGAGTCGGGGTACTTAGCTGTGGGTGCCTTATGTCGACGTATGCGCCTCACTAGGAGCAGGCCCGTCCGATCGGCAGGCTGGCGTGGGTGGCGTGGAGGCGAGCTGGTCGGGACCGCGCCCAAAGCCTGGAAGCGCTATGCGCTGTCTTCCGGGGTCGCAGAAGGGGGAAGAGTCGGGAGATTGTAGGCCCCCGTTTATCCCCAGTTGTTCCGCAGTGGTTTCGCTGCCTTGCCGTGGCATTTCTGCAGGCACGCGGTGAGCAGTCCGCAAAGTTAGGCAGGCTGGAGCGGAGCTCTCTTAAGATGCAGCCATTGCTGTTGGCACGCCCCCCGGAAGTCCTCCCACAGAGATTTTTTTAAGTTAACGTCTAAATGAGACATGGTGTGGTATTGACCACAAATGGTTCAAATCACTATGGTTCTAAGTTCCCTTTTGTTCTCTGTGGGTTTCCTTCCACATCCTACAACCTAAAGCAATGGCATCTGGATTCTGGTGAAACTGACTTTAGTATATGTGTGTGTATGTTCAATTGTTTTAATGAAGGCGGCCACGTCTGGACTGAGATTCAAAATAGGCCCTGGCATTTCACCTATACAGAGGCCCAAACAGCACCTCACCAGCCCAATAAATAGTGCCTGTCTATGGCAACTTACAGCAGCCCCTCTGGCATTTGCCAGAACCCACAGATTGCCAGTCCGGGCCTGAAGGCGGCCAATTTTACATAAACTGTGTGTTAATAAGAAGTCTATGTAGTCACTGGGCAGGCTAGGGGGACATAAACCCCCCTTTAAAGGTCACATCATATAGCCATGTTTATTGTGTAAGTATCACATCACTAACCTGTGTAAATGTTGTTCCTGGTCACTGTTTTTTAGAGACCATCATTATTTTGAAATTCTGGAAAATTCTATAATGTCATTAGAAAACTTGGCAGAGAGCTACAATATTTTGCACTAATTTACAAAATTAGCCTTGATATGTTATGTGAGCTGTTAAGTTTGTGAATATTAATTGTAAGCTTTCATCAGATTCATGATAATTCTAAAAATTCCTGTAGAAATGGAACAAGTTTCTGTATGAAGGCTAATGGCACACTGGTCAAAATCTACACCTGTACCTCGTGAGGTACATAATTAAATTACCAGCATACAAACCCCTCCATTTCCCCTATGTTGATACTGTTTTGTTAGCAGAAGTCCCTTCTGCAGGGGGAGTATCTGTTTTATATTTAGTTGCCCGGCGACAAATCTCTTCTTCGGGCGACAAATCTCCCCGAAAAGCCTTCCCGTCGGCTAGAATCTAAATCGCTGGCAGGATGGCACTTTGAGCACTTTGTTTTCCGAAGTTGCCTGAAGTTGCCTCACGAGGAAACTTCTGAAAATGAAACGCTCTGAGTGCCATCCCGCCGGGAAGACTTTTCTGGGAGATTAGTCACCTGAAGAAGAGTCGATTTGTCGCCTGTCGACTAAGTCTCCACAAATCTTAGCGTGTGCCCTTACCCTTAGGGACTAAACATGGAATAACTTCAATTTCCCTGTTTAGCTCAAGACATAACAAAAACTCAAGCTCTAGTTATGCAACTGAGGTGAAAAAGGTGATTTACTGTTCCTTTTAGCCTAAAATGCAATTGTTTTAAATTTATTTCTGCTTCTAGAGTGTTGATCCCCAACCAGTGGCTCATGAGCAACATGTTGCTCACCAATCCCTTGGATGTTGCTCCAAGTGGCCTCAATGCAGGTGCTTATTTTTGAATTCCAGGCTTGGAGGTAAGTTCTGGTTGCATAAAAACCATGTGTACTGCCAAACAGAGCCTCCTATAGACTGTCAGTCCACATATGGGCTACCAAGTAGCTCTTACACACCTCTTATTTGGCATCCTCTGGGACTTTTTTCATGCATGTGTTGCTCCCAAACTCTCTTTACATTTGGTAAAAAAAGGTTGTGGACTCCTGCTCTAGAGTCTCCAACCTTACAGACAACCTACAGTTCTTATTCTGTCTTATTCTGACTATTCCCTTTTTGCCCATATATTATACTGATGTTTATTACTTGAATATTATTTAGTGCATGTCTTATCGATACAGCCTACTTTGTATTGATCCACTGACTCCACATTAATATTTATGGCATTTCTACTAATAATTCTGCTTACAAAGGACAAAATATACAGTAGCTGTATACCACATGAGTAAGTACATATGGAATGCATTTAGTGTTGACCTTATTGTATTAATATTTAAACACACAAAGGCGAAACCAAAGTGCACCTTAAGTTATATGACAGTGTTAAATAGATTGATAGATAAATGATATATGATATAGATAAATGCATAGATTTAAAATATAATAGGAATAAATGAAAAATGTAATACTTATGAGTAACAACTTCATTTTTGCATTTATTTATAAAAATGCAGTTACCTATTTATATGTCGAACAGCAAGGCTGTATATACAGAGAGAGAGAGAGCAAAAACACTCTGCCCCTGCAAGACTTTAAATATGTAATATTAATTTAAAGCCCTGTGTGTGCATTGCATTACTTTTGCTCTATGTGAGTAACGTGTACTGGCCCTCTAGAATTCCATGCTAAGTTATTTGGGATGTTCATCAATGTGCTAGCATCTGCTCAGTAAGAACAGCATTGGCCAGTCAGCCAATGGACCAATGTAAAATTCTTACTGTCAACTAATGAAAAAGTAGAAACATCTTAAATGTTGTTATCTTCTACCAACAGTCAAATTAGAAGCAGCAGGCACCTACATTTAATTCTATGATTAATTTCACATAAAGCATTTTCTCCTCTGCCCTGCGCAGAAGAGGCAGATCTCAATCAGAAACTGCACACTTGAGCATGTGTGTGACATCAGCCTTAGAACAACAGCTAAATAATATAAACCGATTGCTCTGCCATGCAAACAATTTACAGGCAAAAGGAGAAGTGTCACCTATTGTCAATTGCCAGATTGTTTCTTTAATGTATAGGAAATCATGTTCCTCTGCTACTGTTTGCATTCTATTGTTTATGTAAGACTGAAATGAGTTCAAGATCTTGAGATGACAAGAAAGTGAGATAAGCTGTTTCCTGTTTAAAATGACTTTTCAATTATCCTTCCGTTTGCACTAAAGCCAAAGTGCTGCAACCCATTGCATATTCATATGGAATGTCCTTTTCGTAAACAGGTCCCGTGCCCGTAGATGTCATCAGGGGCAATCCAGAAGAAATTCCCTAAATGGAACTCTTTCATCTCTGGCATTATGCCTTCCATGCAGAGTGTTTAGTGAAAGAACATTGTCTGGAGGGAGAAAAGGAGTCCTACAATTACAGATTGCAGGTATTCTATCCACAGCTGTCTGCAGGCAGGTGGTTAAACAGTATCATTGAAGAGCAGTTTTTTTAACTTGCTTGCTAAAACGAAGGAGGATGATCAGGGGCTGTCTTTTCATGAGTCATCCTTTTTATAAATGGAACCTTTAAACTGAAGCGTCTGGAAAATGAGAAGTTAAAACTTTTATAAGTCAGTTATGTAACTTTTATTTGGGAACTCCTTGTACCAAGTGGGTTTCTGATGGTAGAGCTGTTGCTTATAATGATTGAGAAGTGCCATAGGATATTTCTTCCTCTCTAGCAAAGAGATGTAAATTCTTGAGCTGTTATCAGTTATAAGCAAGACATAGATGGAATTTGATGAATAGACCAATATTTCATTCATAGAATTGTGCAAAGAAGACTTTAGTGTGCTCAATTATTTAAGAATGTGGAGTAAAATAATGTGAGTTTTAAATTATTTCTATGATAAACTGTTTGAATATCTGAGACCCTGGTAAAGTGTAGAAAATGTATTGTTCATTAGCACCTTCTTTACATAGACATCTAGTAACTGGAGAATTTTGCAACCATAACACTTTGCAGAAAGAGATGATAATTTGGTAAATCATCCAGAACTATTTGCAGTTACTTATAAAACCAATTTGACAGGGTTTCATTCCTTTATCAACTAGACCAGTCAATACCCGACTATTTAATCTGATACTTTAATTTAGATCTTCTACTCATTTTACTAAGAAGAGGAATTTTTATACAAAGTCAATCACTAGGAAAAAATCTTTGAGACAGGGTTATGAAACCACAATGACCTATTTCCATAATACTCATCAACCTGCTCTGACACCACAGTAACTTTCTGCTGGATCTTGTGGCGTCTACATGCTCTTTCTTAACCTTAAAATAGGTCCTGCAGGTTTGCATTACTTCTTGTTCTCCTATGTGTTATTCAAGAGCATTGTTTCCCTGTATATCCTTTCCTTTTGAGATTAAGGGGCCGATTCATGAAGCTCGAGTGAAGGATTCGAATGAAAAAAATTCGAATTTCGAAGTATTTTTTTGGTACTTCGACCATCGAATTGGTTAAATTCGTTCGAATTCGAACGAAATCGAACGAATCGAACGAAAAATCGTTCGACTATTCGACCATTCGATAGTCGAAGTACTTCCCCTTTAAAAAAAACTTCGACCCTTTACTTCGGCAGGTAAAACCTACCGAAGTCAATGTTAGCCTATGGGGAAGGTCCCCATAGGCTTGCCTGTGATTTTTTGATCGAAGGATTTTCCTTCGATCGTTGGATTAAAATCCTTCGAATCGTTCGATTCGAAGGATTTAATCGTTCGATCGAACGTAAAATCCTTCGATCGATCGATCGCAGGATTAACGCTAAATCCTTCGACTTCGATATTCGAAGTCGAAGGATTTCAATTCGAGGGTCGAATTTCGAAGTATTTTTAACTTCGAAATTCGACCCTTAATGAATCTGCCCCTAAGTATTCCTCCGTAACTTTTACAATGATCTTTTCAAGCATTCGCCAAAAAACGTCTTTATGAAAATGGAAAGAAGGCAGATTGGATTTGGTGCTTGAGTGTGCCAGTTATACAGTTGAAAACACACTGATTTCGGCTGAAAATTGAGACGATGGTTAAAGGCAAAGCTATAGCAGTCTAGTGAATAGACTGCTCTTTATCTACTAGATCTGTGTACCAGTAATGTTTTTTCTCAGAGTAGAACACAGATGGATAGTGTGATGGTATGGAATCAGGTAAGAAAGCATTCAGCAATCATAAAGCCAGATTCAAGTAAAGTTCCTGATTACTATACATAACTGTTTTTTATTGAAGATTAAAGTATAAGATGCAAAATCAATTATATAAGTTAAATTAAAGACACTATATTAAAAGGCCATTAGTATCCTAATGTTTAAATAGGTTACCAGGTCATTGCCTTACTCGATAAATGTCTAAGTGCTAATACAAAGCTAACTTCCTAATAAAAATTTTATGATTCAAGGAAACCAGTGACTGCACAGAGTTTCCTTCATACATTCCCCAGAGTCTATATTGAATGGGCAGATTAAATCAGCGCAGTTATGACAAATTACTGCTTGACCTTTAAGGCATATTGAACAAAGACAATTGTAAGGATGAGGGGGTTGCAGGACATATGCTAGATGGAATGACACATCTCAAGAAGAACATTCAGAGTATCAGAATCTATATGGGACAGAAGATTAAGAAAGCTATCACCAACATTTGGGTGATTGGATTGTCTTCTAATTACACACAAAGTGAGAGCCCAGGAGCATTAATTGCTTCGTTGAATTTAGTTTATTTGAACAACCTTCTTGACTGGAGAGTTCAGAATTGCTCACAAATCTGAGCCTGTGCATAAATCCATAACAATGGCACAGCAATCCTATGGGTTTTAATATTTAAAGTGTTCCTGATTATTAATCCCATACATGAATATGAAAACATTTTTAGCAGCCCTTTCAAAAACACCTTAAATTTAATCACAATCCAAGTCTCTAGCCTCCTCAATAAATAAGCACAATCTCATACTAAACTGAACACAAAAAATAACTGATTATCCCACCTAACCTGGACACCACTCCACCCATTATAATTGACTTATGATGGCATGCTCAAAAAGCATGTTAATTTAGCACACTGCCTTGGGGAAAGCTTTCACTCCTCCCTTTCCTTCTCTAATCATGTTATTACCATTGTCAAAACCTGTTTCTTTTCCTTCAGCTTTGTGCCTATTTATTTTGTCATGGACCCTTTGTCATTTCCTAAGGAAGTGCAACATGCATAATATTTATGCAATTTGCTGCTATTTTTTTTAGTCACAATATAGAATGCTCAACCAGAGCAGTAGCAAATATTTAAAAATTTAAAATATATAAAAAAGTTTTAAGCCATGCTTTGTAATATTAAAAACTCTAAAGGATCAAACATCCTAAATCAGAAAATCTCTATAAACAAGTGAATTCTATAGTGCCATAATGACTGATCATTCCTGCCAATGACTGTACTCAGTGAATGTCAATATAGCATAAGCTCTAACAAACGTCGATTTATGAATCCTGATACAGTGCTTACATATAAAGTCAGGTCTATGTGATTTATTTGCTGCAGAATTAGTCAATGAAAGTATGTCGTTCAGATTGATGGCAGCTTCGGTTAAAGCTTTTGTTTAGCCTAATTAATTAATTCACTAAAGAAGACTTACTTGCATATTATTAGCTGAAAGATTATCAATAATAATTCTCACGCAGTGGAAATGCACATTCAAGTATGTTAATTTTTTATGGACTCTAATAGATTCTAAGGGCTAAAAGCAATTCACAAAAATACAGAGTGTATTCATTTATGATATACATAACCATATATATTATATAAATAAATAATTAATCTGTCACATGTGATGGTTTAGCTCTGCAACCACAGATTGGCAACCAATGCCTTAAACTTAATCTGGAACAACCCAACATATTGCTAACTATTAAGACAAGGCTTGTGAGTATTATAATTATAAAATCAATATGAATTACTATACTATGTGCTGTCTTTTTGATTCTAAATTATATCCAATGAATAAACGATAACCTTTAATAATAATAAGAGTAATATTTTCAGAATCCTTTTGTGTTCACAAAAGAGTATGTTTTCTATACTAACAGCTGGGAAACAATTTAGAAAACTGTTATTGACAGCTGTGATACAAAAATGACTGGAAGGAAGTCCTACTCTGTTCCAGAGAGGTACATATTAGGTTACTGCCAGTAAACACTTTCATAACAGTTCTTTCACTATGTAACAATAAAGTCGTTGTGTACAGGGTATTTGCCTGCATAGAAAATTTATAAAGGGACTATATGACATATACTGTTATGTTCTCTATCGTAACCATAGCACAGAGGCCTAGATTTATAATAAATGACACAGACAAAGCCCTATAGCCTTATTTACTAATGGGGCTAAGTGCAATAAAATGGTGACATATTTCTCTCTACCCCATACCATGCAAAAGGAATGATCAGTATGATAGAAATACAGACAACTACCCCAAATTTCACATGAAAACTTACTTTCCAGCTCCAATGAAATTTATAGAATCATCACCTAATTCCTAAGTGATCCGATTTAGCCCAAATCAGTATAGCAGAGAGTACAACAGGGGGCTGGACAGAGATGTAAAGATAAATAGAATATTGGGGAGCACCTCCCATCAGCAATTGAGAACAGTAAATGGTGTGCAAGGTCAAGTAGGCAATCATATGTGAAAAAGAGAGAAAAAGAACTGACCCATATTTCTGCACCCTCCCATCTGTTACATCCGAAATCTCATATAGAAAGTTAATTAAAACATAACTTATAATAACCAAATTAAAATAAAAAAGTTGTCCAGTAATCCAGTAGCAGAGACGAATTGACCAGAAGCAGTGGATTGGTCAGGTGTATGATCACTTATGGCATGTCTGGGGAATTGTTTAACCTGCCTGATGCAGTAAACTATATCACAGCTGCAGGCATTTTTCGGTAATGGTTCAGTGGCTTAGGAGATCAAACCCTTAGCCTTCTCAGGCTCCAATCCACCACCATCCCCTTCACCCACATGAGATCCCCTCCCAGACCGTAGATAAGCAAATGGACTAATCTGTTGCTCTAAATATGCTGTGCTTAGGCACTTGATTCCTCCGAGAACGCTACCCAAAGATCCACTCCACCACCAACCCCATCACCCACAGCGCATTCCCTCCCGGATCGTGAATAGTTGCCCCTTAACTAGTCTGTTACAGCACCCTGCCTAACCAGCTTCTAAAATTGTGCCGATGCGCATTTCGCCCAAAACCTGCAGGCTTTATCTTAGTTAAAGCCCGCAGGTTGTGGGCGAAACGCGCGTCTGCGCAATTTTAGAAGCTGGTTAGGCAGGGCGCTGTAACAGACTAGTTAATTTTTGGTTCAAATAGGGCCTTGTGACACTGGAAATTTCCCTGCCAATCTCATTGTCTGCTTGTTGGTTTGTGACAACCCCTAAGGCTAATTCTCAACAGCTGCCCAGAGCACAATGACCATGTGCAGTGTCACTGATACTTAAAAAGAAAATCCAAGATGGGGAGATCTGTTGACAACATTGAAGGCCTGGATCATTACTTTTATAGAGATGCTGAACCTTTAGACTGGTTCAGTAATAGTTCAGATATTGTTATTGTTGTATCCCAAGCCAAGAGCAAACCCAGAGGTCCTGGTTGCGGCTCAGTCTTCCGCCTATAACAGCCGCCTTTTACTTCAGGAGGAGCACTCCGCTACTCGGGTGCCACTAGGTCTTAGCGTGAGAGGACCAGGGGGTCCGCACGTTATACAGGAATGTAGAACAAGATGCGTAGTCGAGATCTCAGGCCGGATGAAACCAAACATGAAAGGCAGTATAGATTCAGCAAGCAAGAGAATAGTCGGGGGTTACAGGATGGGTCAAAACACACCAAAATCTTACCAGTACCAGCCAGGAGTTCAAGACAGTAGTCAAAAAAGTCAGCAGACTAGATGAACAACGGGAACAGGCAGGGTCAGAAATAAGTCAAAACAGAAAGCACCCAGGAACTTCAGAAAAGACCTTTACGTTGGGCAATGAGAATTTGCCCATGGCCCCTTAAAATATTTAAAGTTCGCCCCAAAACGTGATGACATAATAACGCGTGGCGTCTAAACCCGGAAGCGGGCCGGTGCTCGTGCCATAGAGGATATGCAAATCAAGCTCAGAAAGTTAGGGCTGCGGGCAGGGCCGCCATTAGAAATCACGGGGCCCCGTACAACAAAATTTTTGGGGCCCCCTGGGCCCCGCCCACACTGACGACCAAGCTCCGCCCCATATCCCGCCCACATCGCAGTTAAAAGACCACACAGACATCAGCGCTAAAAAAGTAACCCCCCCCCACACAAGTTGTAAAAAGCTATTGATGGTCAGGGCCCCCTTATAAAAAAAATTGGGGCCCCAAAAAAAAAAAAATTTTTTTTTTTTTTTTCTTAAAAAACATTGGTGGCAGGGGCCCCCTGTTAAAAAAAACTTGGGGCCCCAACAAAAAAAAATTTAAAAAAAACTAAAAAATAAACAAACATTGGTGGCAGGGGCCCCCTTCTAAGTTAAAAACAAATTGGGGCCCCAAAAAAAAATTTGAAAAAAAATTAATTTTTTTTTTGAAAAAAAAAAAAACATTGGCGGCAGGGGCCCCCTTATAAGTTAAAAACAAATTGGGGCCCCAAAAAAAAATTTGGAGAAAAAAAAATTTTTTTGAAAAAAAAAAAAATGGTGGCAGGGGCCCCCTTACAAGTTAAAAACAAATTGGGGCCCCAAAAAAAATTTAAAAAAAAAATAATTTTTTTTTTGAAAAAAAAAAAAAACTGGTGGCAGGGGCCCCCTTACAAGTTAAAAAATTTGGGGCCACCAAAAAGAAAATTAATTTTTTTTTTTAAAAAAAAACCCAAAAAAAACAATGGTGGTAGCAAGGGGCCCCTTACGAGTTAAAAAAAAAATTGGGGCCCCAAAAACAAAAGTTTTAAAAAAAAGATTGGTGGCAGGGGCCTATAGAATATTAAAATAATACATTGGTGGCCAGGGGATTAAAAAAAAAAAAACACAAACTGGTGTTCAGTAGAATTGAACTCATGGCTTCAGTACTTCAACTTCGCCTCCTTTCGTGACTTCGGGTCTTTTCACCGCTTCAGGACTTCGGCTTCGGCTGTTTTCGTGACTTCGGGTCTTTTCGGCGCTTCGTGACTTCGGCTTTTTCCGTGACTTCGGGTCTTTTCGTCGCATCGGCTTCGGCTTTTCGGGACTTCCGCATTCGGCACTGAAGAGGCAAGACGTACGGCTGGGGCGCTCGTAAGGGGGGCCCGGATCTTCAAAAAAATGCAGCGCTGCCGGGCCCCCCTTCATGCCCGGGCCCGGTACGCTTGTCCCCCCTGTCCCCCCCTGATGGCGGCCCTGGCTGCGGGAGTCCGGCTGCCCTCTGGACCCACTATACCACCAGGTAACCTCACAGATATACCTGAAACCCCAGCATGACGGTCAATTATGGTGAGATTTGGGGTGAACAGTTATGTCCAACTTTCAGGTGGGAAATGTTTATTAGCTCATCATAAATGATTTTATCTCTAAACAATTAGGTCATCAAAGTGGCCAGCCAGAAGAGACAAAGATCTTTTGGAATGCCTGGCTACAGAAGGCATTATTTCTAGGTAGGGACAGCTTCAACCCTGTTCTTTATTATTACCCATGATTATATTTTTATCCACTCTATTTAAATCACTTTTTGCACACAATGCCACATTTCTTTTACGTATTCCTTCATTTCCTATTGTATGTATTTATCTTTCCTTGGCTTCACATTCTCCAAATATTACTCAGTGCAGACTGCAATTAAACATAGCTCATGCAGTTATACACATCATTTTGTGTTTGGTAGCTCACAGAAACATTCTGTAACAAACAAAAAATATCCTGTGTCTGCAATGACTCAACTGTAGATAAGCAAATGATTATAATGTTTCCTCTTGTAGAATATTTGGGTTTGGGTGGCGGCTCAGCAAACACATTGTCCTTAAATTTTTACTACCTGCTGAGGTCAAGGAAACTATCTATCATCTAATCTGCAAATTTCTATTAGATGAATCTAAAAGTCTGATATTCCATATAATTAATATTACCCTACAGTAGAGAAAGCAGTTATTTACCCACAACGGGAAACAATACGGAGTTATTTGCACCATTTAAAAATAAATTTTGAACAAGAAAATTCTGTTTCACCCAGGTGTACACACAGTTCTTACTAGGGCTCATTTACAAACACAGTTACACGAGTGCATGCTAAAATGGATATGGCTACACATTTTGATGCTACTCTTTAAGGGTACTTGAACGTGTACTTCAATATAGTTACTCCATAGGCCATTATGCAGTCTTCTCTTTTCGACTGCCCATCCATACAATATTTCTCTGTCATATAAGCTGATGCTACAGGGTTGACTATTAAAGTCTGCTGCATAAGGCTAAACGTAAATTACTGTTTACTAAGGCTTCTTTTTTTGAGCACGGGGAGCGGGTGGGTAAGCTTCTCGCATATGTCTCTAGAGCTGATAATCCCACGCCTGTAATAACAGAACTAGAAAACCAGCAAGGGCTACTGTGTACTCAACCCAGTGAAATTCAGGACCTACTGACCTCTTACTTTACTGAAGTCTACAAATCTACCAATGTTACGTCAGTGGAGGAGAGAGAAAACTTTTTAACTAGCCTTGGGTTGCCACGGCTGTCCCAGGCGGATAAGACCCTGTTAGAGGAGGCAATAACCTTGAGAGAATTGTATGATGCTATAGACTCCTTTCCATGCCGGAAGGCACCTGGCCCTGATGGCCTCCCCATCGAATTTTACAAAAGGTTTAAGGAGAGTATTGGGCCCTATTTACTATCAATGCTACAGTATGCTTTTCAAGGGGGACACCTTCCTCCTTCCATGTATGAGGCCTCTGTTGTTTTGTTACAGAAGCCTGGTAAAAACCCTACCCATTTGGATGCTTACAGACCAATCTCTCTTCTCCCAACTGATATAAAAGTTTTGGCAAAAGTACTAGCGAATAGGATCAATAAGGTCATCCACACTGTTATTGCAGAAGACCAGACTGGGTTTATGCAGGGGAAGTCAACTGCTCTCAATATTAGACTACACATGACAACTCCGGCCAGAGGGCAGTGGCTGTCTTAGACATCACGAAGGCATTTGACACGGTCGAATGGCCCTATATGTGGTCCGTTTTGAAACAGTTTAATTGAAATCAATTGAAATCATTTACTAATTGGGTGAGACTCATGTATTACTCGCCTAGAGCGGCCCTAATAGTAAATGGCATACCCTCAACACAGTTCCCTCTGGAAAGGGGTACGAGACAGGGCTGCCCTATGTCTCCCCTCCTTTTCGCCCTAGCCATGGAGCCCTTTGCGCAAGCAATCAGAATACATGATAAATTTCAAGGGTGGCGCCTTGGAGATAGGGAGGAGAGGATTCAGCTCTATGCTGACGATACCTTGATATATCTCGGGGATATGGGGCCATCCCTACAATGTCTAACAGAGGTAACAACGAAATTTGCACGCCTCTCCGGGTTGGTCACTAGTGCAGCAAAGTCCAGCATACTGCTAGTAGATGGCACAATTATGCAAGGAGAAGAGCCGCAGTCTCCCTTTCCAATAGTTGATCAATTTACTTATCTGGGAGTAGTGGTCAAGCTGCCTATTTCTGCTTACTATAGTTCTAATGTTCTACCCCTGCTGTCAACTGTAGAAAAGAAAATTAAAGCGTGGGAATCCTTGATGTTAAGCCCTATGGGTAGGATACAGCTCATAAAGATGATTCTTCTCCCTAAACTGACATATATCCTTCTCCAAGCTCCGGTTTGGATTAAAAAGTCCTTTTTTGCCAAAGTTGACTCTAGCTTTCGTCGACTGATTTGGGGGGGCACCCGCCCTCGATTGAGTTTAAGTACACTTACCAGGGACAAATTCCAAGGTGGGGTATCCTTTCCGAATATTTTCCTATACTACTTGGCTGCTCAGCTAAGTCACCTAGTGGTGTGGGTGGGAGAATCCTTTCACCAGACTCTTTATCAACTGCATAGGCTAATACTGGGTGGCTCATTCCCCCCATTCCAGTGGCTTCTCATTAAAAAACCACGGCCGATGAAATACCCAAATCAAGTGCTGTCCTTCATGCGTACAATCTGGGGGAAAGCCTCTCAAATTGCCATGATTGACAAATTTCTTTCCCAGACACCACTCTGGGAAAACTTTTGGTTTCCGGGCATTGCTAGGCTGGGCAAAAATCCTATTTGGGCGCGGTGCGGGATTCGTACCATAGGGGAAGTTTGGCATGAAGGGAAATTGGTCCCGTTTGATAAGCTGCAGGAAGATTTTCACCTACCTCCGCACCAGTGGTTACGGTACACTCAAATACAGCAGAGCCTGTCCTATCAGCACAGCCAGCAACCAATTCAGCTAGCTCATTATAGCTTGGTTGACTGCCTTTCGCAGGGCTCCACGAAGGGTATTATATCAAAGCTATATGCGGGATTGCACACTTTACATTTCAATAAACCTCTATTGTCCCTGAAAGTTAAGTGGGAGAGTGAAGTTGGGGTGCTTGAGGATGAGGAGTGGGAGGAGCTGGTGGCCTCTCCTACCACAGTCTCCGTCAACTATAGAGATAGAATGATACAGTTGTACCTAATTCACAGGGCATACTACTATCCGGCTAAGTTGCACCGTATCTTTCCTGAATCCTGCTCAGAATGCCCCAGGTGCCGTGCTCCTGATGCCTCCCTCACCCATATGATATGGGACTGTCCGGTCCTTGCTTTATACTGGTCTGAGATCCTTGACACGCTTGATGCGATTATGGAAACCACACTCCCAAGAACAGTGAAAACCTGCTTTTTTGGCATAGGCCTCAATGATGTCTTTACGTTCTTACAAGCTCTCTTTGTAAAGGAAGGTTTATTTTTAGCAAGGAAGCTCATCACAAGGAAGTGGAAGGATGCCCTACCTCCTTCCTCAGCACTTTGGAGACAGGAGGTTAAATCTCTATGTAACCTAGAGGCCTTGATTTATAAAAAGAGACGTAGCACTAAGAAGTTTAACAAAATTTGGGATAAATGGCTGGATTGGGTACAAGACTAGTGGATCTCTGTTATTCTGTAGAATGTGGTACACTGTTATGCAATTCCTGTGGTCACTGTCGAGCTATGTTTTAAGTGAAGAATTGCTTATGCTACAGATTGTGCCTTTGGCAACGACTTTTATTTTTATGTATAACCAAATGTGATGATGTGATGTATTGCATTGTATGTCTTGTAAATTGAGTTCAATAAACCACACCTGAATTCAAAAAAAAGTCTGCTGCAAATTGCAGTGGTTTCTGTGCTGCCATGAAATGAAAATCTGAATGAATTACTAATCAGCAATGAATTGTGACTTTTATCTTCTATTTATACAGTATATTGTCTTGTGAAGCGGCCCAGAAAATGGACTACTAGTGGGGGCTAAAGGGCTGCAGTTGCCTTAGGCTGGTAGGGAAACATAATGTGCAGCATGTTTACACTACTTTTTTGTTAAAGGGAATAGTAACGCCAAAAAACTGAAACTGTTTATAATAAATAAATGACAATATAATGTAGTGTTGCCCTGCACTGGTAAAACTGGTATATTTGCTTCAGAAACTTTACAATAGTTTATATAAACAAGCTGCTGTGTATCCATGGGGGCAGCCATTCAAAGCTGAAAAGGCACAGGATACACAACAGAAAACAGATAAACTCTGTAGATGGGTTTCTTCAAAAGGTACCTGTTATCAACTGTGTATCCTGTGCTTGAATGGCTGCCCCCATGGCTACACAGCAGCCTGTTTATACAAATTATAGTAGTGTTTTTGAAGCAAGCTCTGTACAAGGAAGGTCACGTGTACACTCAGGCCCTTCAGTAGTGTTTCCGCTTGGTGCTTAGAAGCCCTAGGGAGACGGCACCCCCAAAATAACGAATAATCAAGTAAAGCAGGCTAGCACACACAGCGAGTTAAACCGGGGGTCATACCCCTGGTGCGTTTATTGCGTCACAATAAACGTACCAGGGGTATGACCCCGGTTTAAATCGCTGTGTGTGCTAGCCTGCTTTACTTGATTATTTAAAGCAAGCACAGCACTGCAGAGCAACAGTACATTATATTGTCATTCCTTTAAACACTTTCATTTTTTGGTGTTATTATTCCTTTAAGCTTTAGCTGGCCTTTAAATAGATACAACTTTTCCCATTAAAATAAACACAGTCACATGTTTGTACATACTGTTTTTGCCACCCATTCTTTTTAGTTCCTCTATACCTAATTACCATACTCGGATTTGTAGAAAGGCCACCAAGGCAGGATTCAGGGTCCAAATGCACCCACATTTGCTCAGAAACAATGGGTTAACATAGTTTTTTTTAAATTTCCTATCCACCAATCCCCATTGCTCTGGTCTCGGTAAAAACTTGAGTGAATAAAAGGGAGGGGACAGGGATGCCCACTATGTAAATCAGGGCCTGTTTATTACACATACAGTAAAGTATGAGGGTTTTGCCTATTATATACATTTCTACTTCTTGTATTTATACCTATGAGAGGGTTCTGCCACATTGCATTCCTAAATCAAGGTTTTTTTTTCAAGACATTTACAAAAGAATCATGCATATGGTCAAATATATTATTAAACACGGAGGAACACGATTAAAGGAATGGGTATGGGGGTACAAACTCATCATGGGTCATGAGGGGCAGGGGGGAGATCATGTAGGAGACCCCTCCCATCCCCTAACTTGAGTGTCACAAAGATGTGCAAGTAAGGAGCAATGTCAGACAAAGGCCAAAATGGAGACCTTTATTTATGGTCTGCCCTATAGCAGATGGTAATGGCAGGGCTGCCTTGTGCCTGTTGATACCCTCTCTATACTTCTCAATTCAGGGCTAGGTGCAGAGTGCAGTCAGACCCCAGACATAGGTGCTTTAAAATAAGCACCAAAGACTGCACTTTTGGTTAGTTCTACGAGGTCTCTGTAAATTAACCAATGAACGTTGACCTGCTTTCCTGATGAGTAAAGCTTGCAGAAATACAAAATATAATAAAGTTGTGGGTGCACTTTCTAGGCAGCAGTTTTCCCTGCCAGAGTGGAAAGAGTCAGCTCTATCAAAGCTTTACAGTCTCTGCTCTACAGTATGTTTTTAACCACACCAAAGAAAAACCTGACATTAGGTCAGCAGCACAAGACAATAACATAATGCATCTAATTAACACAATCAGCATTCTCTTGAGTGGGATGTCTGAAGACATGGTAATTAGGTCTTTTGCTTTATTTATTAAGAACACCAGGCAAAAAAAGGCAAAGTCAGGACACATTCTTTTGAGAATTGCTGAGCGTGGGAATTAAGGTTTCCTAGGTAATCACTTTAAATAGCCCAACAAAGACACTCGGCAGCAACAGATCTACAGTACGTTTGTCTTTATTCAACCTCAGAGCTTTCTTGACAGTTTAATCAACATATACTGATGTGCTGTAGGATTTCCATGCTTAAGTGATAGCGTTTCTAGGCACACACAGGGTGCACACACTACAGTGCAAATGGAATATTCTGACATTCTACAGATTCTTAAGGGAATTGTTGCTAATTTTCAGAAGTAGACATAGGAAAGAAAAGAAAACATCCTCATAGGAAGGTGTCACATCACTTATGTTTTTCAACTCATGTTGTGTTAATTGGTTTGGCCCAAAAAATGTACTGTTCTTGTATTGCAGGAAGCAGGCTTTTTTTTGCATACAATCTGCTATTACTGAAGTCACGACTTTATATTGCATTCAGAACTATGAGTTCATATCATTTGTTCTAAGTGCAGCAGGTACAGGGTACATCCAGGACTCTGCTCAAACCTGTCATGTACCACTGAGAGTTGATGTCTGCATCTTGCCCTGGATTTTCAATCTGGTACAAGGGCCAAAGCACGTCACATGGCACAATGGGCAAAATGCAAGCCATTTATATATGTGTAGCTCTAGCCCTTGTGTTGTGCCTTTATTAAATTTACCATTATATCCAGGTTTCTGACTTTGCTAGGTGATACTGTTTTTTTTTCTTTTCATGTAATGAACTTAAAAGAATAAAAAAGCCTTTATGAGGGGCTGATTTACTAACAGAAATGTAACCAGTGCAATTAATAAAAACAATTTATTTTACTCACTGATCTACTAGTTAGAAAATGAAAACAGATATCTGATCAGGATTGTGATGGGTAACTGCATTGGGGCAATTTGGCAATTATATTGTAAATCTGCACAATAGGCTTTTATCTGGCATCATTTATATAATATTGTAAAATGTTGTTGGTGAAGTCGTACAAAGTGTTCCATGGAAATTGTTGTATTATGACAGATAGCAAATGTTTTTGCCTAGGATGAAAAAAAAAATGCTATGTAGGTGAAAAATTACTTATGAAGTAAAGAACTTTAGTGAGTCTATTCTTGTAGCCAGCTATTTCTTGAAATACGCAAATTATTCCTGGCAACTATCTATTTTACTTTAAAATAGCACCAAATGGGTCCCCAGCTATAGCTGGTTTAAAAAGCTTCTTACCTGTTTATGTATTGAGTATAACTAGTGAACAAAGCTTAACACTTTAAGTTCTAAGTGCAGCAGAGAAGAACACCTCCTATCTACTGGTTCCTTATCATTAGCAGGTGGCCAAGCTTTGCTCACCTATTCCTTACTATAGATCTTTTGACTCTGCTTGAAGATACAAAATCCTACCAATGCCCCTAGGCCAGTTGCATCCATGTCATCCTCCTACCCATCTGGCAACCTAGCAGCCAACACTCCTTGTCTCCCGTGCAGGCATGTGCACCCACAACTACTTTGTTCGTTCTTTCAGCCACTGGGGGCTAGTAGCTCCTGCTCATCCAGTTCTCCAGAGCTATTTAATTAGATGTGCCTGAGCAGAATGCCACTAATTTTGTGCTGCCCTAGGCACAGGCCTTTGTGCCTTCCTAAAAATCCAGGCCTGGTCATGTGGCTGCTCACAGGAGATGTTGCATGCTTACAATTGGAGCACATATAACTAAAGTAACAGAGTTTTAATGTAGAAAAGCATTTACTTCTGAAGTGCAAAAGTCCCGTCCAGCCCATAGACTGTCTAGATAGACCATCCTTTAAGTTAATAGAAGAATGGCTAGGCAGTGGGACAGCATGGGTTTGCTCGGCTGTGGCAGATAGTCTGCCCCAATTAGTTCCATCTCTGAAATGCTACATGTTGGTGAAATAGTAGTTAATTTGATATTAATTAGCAATACCCTGGTGGTAAATGGAACAGCTAGAACTAGCAGTTATGGTGGAAAGCTTGGTGCAGAGCAGAATGCTGCTCCCTACCCCTCTCATAACTATTTTTTTATATTTCTTTCTATACACTGGTACAAATCTTTCAAGGTGATGATACTTTTTAAAAAAATATTTTCTCAGAGCCTTAGGGTGTTGTAGGGAAATATAATATTTTAAACACTGGGCTAGTGCAGGCAAATGGCAGGCAAGACTTTGAGGAGAAGGCTTCACTGAAAGCTCTGGCTGGCAGCCATGGTGGTGTTTACTAACCTCAGCTTTGTGGTTTACTTTTAGGGGAAAAGAAGAAAAATGACTCAATAATGCAATGTGTTTGCCTCTAGTGACTGTGCTTCCAATTCATTTGATTAAGTCAACCTTTTGACTCCAGTAGCCTATTACAATTGATTAACAGAATAATCAATAAGCTACAAAATTAAGACTGCAGTACTTTAGAGAAAGCTTTGTCCTTTCAATAAGTCACTTGCATCTTTAATTAAGGACAAACAGAATCAAAAAACAAGAGCATATATCTCACAGATGACAGCATTGCAGTTAAACTGGAGGAAGCTATGGGATCAAGAATTCATTCAGCATTCATCAGAGCTGAAGATTAAACTTCATATTTTAAAGAGACTTTTCTGTATAATTGGTCTAGAAGGGGTTTGTCGATGATGCAACTTCATACATTCTAGTTGGCATTCAGCTCATGACGGATATGGTGCTCATATTGTATAGTCCATAAGAGTCATCTGAACTAAAAATGTTCTTGGGTTTAATACTTTTTGTAGTTAAGCACACATGGAAAATTAACTCTTTTAATGGGGTCAATTGTAAATTAACTGAACATATTCCAAGCAGCTATGAAATTGGTCTTTATTATTTATGGTGTATGGTTGTGGACACAATAGCATTCTTATCCTGCAATACTGCATATTTACAGCCTTAAACTATAAGAGCTATGACCCTGCCCAGTTACTGCTGTTGCTGGCCACAGAACAGAAACAAGTCACTGACACCAATAAGGAACTTGTCTCAGAAGGTTGATACTCTCAAGGTAAACCCATGATCAGGGAGCATATCTCTAATTGCATAGGGCTTGGTACAAACCTTTACACAGCACTGCTGTCCTAGGGACTCCTCCCTTGACAGTCCCCTCTTTGATTGGAGTGGTGCTTGCATATAGATTATTGAGCATACACTGTTTAGATTGAAGAAGGCTACCCTACTCATCATTATTATATTTTGCCTTAAGTATCCAGCATCAGGCTGAGTTTTTTAAAGATATAGCGATATATATATACTGTATATATATATTCATAACCATTTTAAACCCTGGGGGTGCAAGGGCACTAATGGGAAACATTTTTAAAAGGAGAGATACATTTGAACAGAACAACAGAGACACAATACATGTAGAGATATTGGCATCTGGCATAGAATAATCTTCTGCCAATGTCTTGGGGATCTGACAGTGTATGACAGTACCTGAATTAATATTCTGAGAAAAGAGGAACATTATTGTTTATTTATACAGCACAGACAAGTTACACAGCACTTTACATTTACATCACAAACATGGGTCTTACAATAATTTAAACAAATTTTAGAGAATAAAATGGTATTAGAGAGCTCACAAAGCTTACGATCATGGAAGTAACATCAGAATAAATGGCAGATCATTTGTTACTTAATTTTCTAGTAAATGATGTGTGATTTAGTAGCCCAAAGTGTGGGAATATATTCACATACACATCCCTCTGGTACTCTGATAGGCTGGCCAACCCTATATACATAGTTAGGGGAACATGCAGTACAAAGAGCCAGCTAAGCAAACCCAGCACCTCCTGCCAGAAGTAGGTCATTTTGGGACATGTGAGCCAAGTAACCTTGATCCCCACATCCCCTGTAACATCTGGGAATGTGGGAAAATGGTAAGAAGTTTAGCTGGATTATATTACAAAGATTTTATATACAAACATTTTACATATGTTTTTTCTTGTACTATCATTTTTATTTGTCTTTTAAACTTACATTTCTTATATAAGGCTGACACAAACAAAAGATTATTTTAGCCATTTTCTCATTTACGTGCCCCTATGTTATCTGTCAGAATATTATCCTCAGACAGTATATCGATTTCATTGTATATAAATTAGATAAAGCTTGTTTGGCTCATTTGATCAAAGCACACATCTCTCAAAAGGATCTCTTGCTGAATAGTGTTTTTTTTATGTCTAATAGCATTTCTAGATCATGATTTATCAAGCTGTGTATGTGGACTATTTGGTAAAGTCAGGTCTGCAAGAAATCCTATGTCAAATATTACTGGCAACATCAGTGATTCAAAGGGTTTTATTGGCTATTGTTTATTGGCTTGGGGAATAACTGAATCGAAAAACCACACTAGCACACGAGACTTGTGTCTGCAGGGCAAGCCCTTGCAAAGATTATACCTGCGGTGGTGCAACGTTTCGGGGCTCCGCCCCTTTGTCAAGCATACTACATACAGGTGTAGATGAACATTATAAAGGCAAACCAATTAGTGAATAATTATACAATAATGAGAGAAAAAATGTGAAAAATATCAATTTAAATACAAAAAATACAAAAGATAAATCAGCATCAAAGAGAAGTCTTTTAAATACTCAGGTTCTTTCGCAAATATTGTACTTAGGTGTCAAAGTAGATAAACGAAAAATTGTACTTTTGAGTCCATATTGGTAACAAAAAGCAGCAAATTCAAAGTCCACCTCAATTGAAACAATTGTTGCAATTAACCTAAGAGGAAGATAAAAAGTTACAAAAAATATATACAAAGTTAAAAAGGTTAAAAAGTTATCTTACCCTACATATAAAGGAGGAAAATTACAGATACCTGTCCCTGTAATTTAGGCAAAGAAATTTTCTTATCTGTAAGGGAAACGAAAAAGCTTATTAGAAACGTATTTTACATGAAACAGGTCAAATTAAACTCTTCATTCAATCCCCTCGGATATCTTGTTTGCAGTAGCCAAATCCAATAACACTCTCTCTGTGAGAGTAAACGTTTCTTATCCTGTCCCTGTTTAGTTGTAATTTTTTACAACTAATTTGCCAGCGAATTTGTGCCACATGGTGCCCATGTTCAAAAAAAAAATGTTTGGCTAACGTGGTCTCTTTTTTATATTTTGTAACCTCAGCCTTTGTATCTGCCCCAGTGATTATAGGTGGATGATAATTACGTATGACAGATTTGTGTTCGTTTAGGCGGACCTTTATAGGACATGATGTCTGTCCCACATAAGCGAGCCCGCATGCAATAGATAACATCGTAACTGTCACATGTAGAAAACCCTTTTATTTTGTGTTTTGTTCCTTGGTGGGGGTGTGTGACTGCATTGCCTGTAATTATTCCGTTGCAGTGGCCACAATTTCTGCAAGGAAAAGTACCAATAGAGTATTCAGTTAGACGATTGGTATTCGATTGTTGGTCACTAGATTTAATAAGTTGACCTACATTTTTTCCTCTCCTATATGAAAATAAAGGGGGAGCTTGAAACAAATGTCCAAATTTAGGGTCAGTTTTTAATATTCCCCAATGTTTGAGAATGGTTCTTTTACAGAAGTGGGAATTGTTGTCAAAAGAACTGATGAAGGGAATTCTTTTGGCTTTATCTACCTGACTGAATTGTTTTTTTAACCAATAGCTCACCCCTTGGGATTTTTCGTACTTCCTCTTTTTTTGCCTGCAGGTTTACTCTGTCATAGCCGCGTTCTTTAAATTTGTTAAGCATTAGTTCTGCTTGAGTATCATACAAATTATCAGAGTAGGTAATACGTCGGACACGTAATAACTGACTTTTTGGTAGCCCCTTAGTAAGCCCAGGGGGGTGGAAACTACTGGGTCTTAATATGTTATTTCTGTCAGTAGGTTTAGTGTTTAATGAGGTTACAAAGGTCGACCGTATAGCTGTAATGTTGACATCCTTGGGATTAAATTCGAGGGTAAATTGGACTGTGGGGTGGACTTTATTTAGATGTTTTAGAAAATTAGTCAATGTTTCAGGTGTGCCAGACCTTAGAAAAAATGTATCGTCCACATATCTCATGTATGCATGGATGTATTTGGCATACTCTTCATTGGAGAGAATAAACGTATTTTCGAAAAAATCCATAAAAATGTTAGCGTAGGCTGGCGCCATGTTGGCGCCCTGTAACTGGAGATAATACTCATTGTTAAATAGAAAATAATTCTTGGTGAACACGTTCTCCAATAGCTCACAGATAAAATTTATTTTAAAGTTAGGTAAGTTACCTTGGGACAGGTATGTACACATACATTCTATGCCCTCCTCGTGGGGTATGGAGGTAAAGAGATCCTTTACGTCCAAGGAACACAGAAGAAACTCACATGCAGGCACAGTTACTTCGTTAAGCCTATTCAAAAAGTCTGTTGTATCGACTAGACAATATTTTAAGGTGGGTAAAACATCTTGTAAATACATGTCGATAAAAATAGCTAACGGTTGCAAAAGTGAACCTATGTTAGATACTATAGGACGACCTGGGGGTTTAATGAGACATTTATGGATCTTGGGGAGGAAGTACACCTGTGGAGTTTTTGGGCAGTCATTGATCAATCGTTTGTACAAGTCTTCTGTAATTATTCCATCCATAACTGCAGCGTTAAGCAGTATATTAATGTTATTTTTAAATTTTGGAGTGGGATCTCCCATCAATTTTTTGTACAATGCCTCATTGTTCAATTGACACTCAGCCTCAATAATATAATCAGAGGTATTAAGTAATACAGTTCCTCCACCTTTGTCAGCTCTTATGATGGTTATGTTACTGTTCCCTTGTAACGATTTCAGGGCCACCCGTTCAGCACTAGATATATTATGTTGGATATGTTTAGATTTTTGCTGCTCTTTTGGCCTAGTTTGCTTTTTAACACAATGGCCATAGGGTCCCTGGGAACATTAGATGCTCTATCCCCAAAGTAGGCTTTAAGCTTAAGGGACCTGATAAATTTAAACATGTCCACAGTAAAAGTGAATGGGGGAGCAGTATACGCCGGAACAAAATTAAGACCTTTGCTAAGTACAGTCAGTTCAGCTTGAGTGGGGTTAGGGAATAACTGTACAGATGGACAAGCCAATGCCCAGAGCAAAAATGGCCGCACCTGCAGCGGCACCTATGATTCCAAACAACTATTAATATTGTCTGATTAAACTCAATTGCCAGCAAAGGAAAACACCAAAACCTTCTGATAAATGTCAATTCAGTACAGAATAAGGTATTCACCATGTCCTTCTTAGACTTTCTGGGGTCAGTTGCAAATTGCACTGAAGTACACCACACTTCCTAATAGCCCACCCCACTGTGGCAATCTCTACGCCCCTGAACTTTTTCATTACTGAACCTCAGAGGAGGTTTCTAAACTTGAATTATGGTGTCCGACCTAAGGTCAAAGATTGAATGAATGAATGAATGATGGGCAAAGGGTCCTTTTAAAATAACATATAACAACTGTTGACCAAAAGAAATGTAAATATGGTTGCAGGAAATGAGTCAGGAATCCCCCATAACAAACCCAGTGTTATTTCCCAGCTCTTCAGTAGGCAACCTAAGGCTAGGGCCAGACAATGTCAGATCTCAGCCTGCGTTTCACCTCTGAAACATGCGCTGCAACGTGACTTTTTACATTTCGCTCCGAAATATGTCCACAGTTGAAAAAAGGCAAGGGGAGCAGCAGGGCAACAGAGAATCTGCAGCATTCACATTGTCTGCCCCTAGCCTGAAATAACATATACAAGAACATTATACCAGCACTGTCTCAACCTTCATGAAGTTTGGCTTGCTGATGCAACAGTGTAATCAGACCTCACAAGGACAGATTTTGGGCTGTTTTGGTATTTGGTGATAAGAAAAGTGTTTTGTCTGCTAGACATGATTGTGGGAGCATAGAACAGTAAGTATCGTGTACACAGAGCAGGTAGGATCTCACTGAAGGATGCATTAAGTAGGCACTGTGTGTGTTTGTATCCCTGGAGACTCCATGGATCTACTAGCCTAAGTAATACATCTACTCTTCATACACAAATGACATTTTATCAGATGCCGTACAGTATTGACCCATGTATAACCAATTTCCTTTCCACGGGTCACTTTTTGTTCCCCGTATAGCGTGACCCTACAAAAACAGCTATTATTCTTGATTTAATTTCTAAACAGCTGTTATTCTGTTGCTTTCCATTAATGTTTTTCCTATGTCTGTCACATAATACACTGCACAATACCGTCGTAATGACTTTTGGCATTTGGGAGCAGAATTAAGAAAATTGTGTTATGTCATCATGAGTCCCAGGAGCAAGATTCTCATGGGGAAACACTTCATATATACATGACTGTGTCAATAAAAGTCAGCTCGTCACTCAGAGATTTCAGTCTCTACTAGAAGGGATATTCTGCCTGTCAATGTCATTTCAGTTGCTCTAGGAAAAACTCTTGGGCGCCTTGAAATGTATGGCTTGCTAGAGTCTAAGGTAGTCTAATGGGGTCCATTTAGGGTCTAGAACTCATGTTTATCTCCCTTAAGTATGTAATGTATCATCAGTAGAATACTAATGACCTCAATAAGAATGAAGAAGTCTAATGCTTCCCAGAAAGCTAGAACTAAGGCTACATCTGTGACACCTAAAATTGGGCTTAATACAGTATACTTCCACTAAAGATTTGATTAAAGACAAAATTGAAAGCTAAGCTCAGACGTGTGTAATCTCCATGCCATATTTTTGTTCACAGCGGTGGAGTTTTTGTAGCAGTTTCACCCAAATCTCCAGGCCTGTCTTACTTAGGTAGTTGTTTTGCCCCCTGCATTGCTTTTTACAAACGTGGCTGAAACCAGTCAGATCTGAAACTTTAAATGTTTCAATGGCTGGACTGCCAAAAAAGTCACTCTTTAGTGAGATGAAGAAGTCACAGATGTGGCCTGGCTGTCTGGAGGACATCAGTAACACAGAGAAAGAATCAATCAGCAAATTCCCTCTTCTAACATCATATTTACCCTCTGAATTAGAAACTGATTTTTGCGAATAATGAAAGAGGAATGATTCCAGAATCTGCTTTTAGACATGAGTTTAAAGGAACAGAAACACCAAAAAATGAAAGTGTGTAAAAATGGCGGAAATTGAAAAAAAGACTATATGGCATAGATTTAATAGGGGATAACAGATAAAACCATTATGTTCTACAGAGCTTATCTGCTGTCTGCTATGTAACCTGGGCCTTTTCTCCTTTGAACGGATGCCAGCATTGCTACACAGCAGCTTATTTATATAAACAATAGTAGTATTTCTGAAGTAAACACAGCAATTTTACCAGTGCAGGGCAACGTTGCATTATATATTTATTACTTTAAAACACATTAACTTTTTGATGTTACTGCACCTAATATGTTTGCATTCAATGAAGAGTTTGGTTCAGGAGAGGGTAAAGGGCATGTATGTATGGTACACAGGATACCCCCCCCCGAATTACTCGGCTACAGGACAATGCTGAATCATCCTTTTACAAGGGCAAGGTTGCCTCCCAACGTATTTAAGGTGGCTGACTAAGGAGAAGTACAAATCGGAAATTAGTGAAATTCCAGTGCTGGGAGGGGCATCTTATTGGAGATATGTGATTTAGTGTTAGTCTGTGATTCCCATCTTCCAACCTTGGCCCTCCAGTCATACTAGAGCCACAGTACCCCCATATCCTCAGGCTAAGAAATATGAGAGAAGAACTAGATCATCTGAATTCGGTTTCCCTTGTCTATGCAAAGTTATAAAATAGAAAGTGCACTAATGTTTATCTATGTGATTTGCAAGTCGAATCAATCAATTTTAGCCATTTAGCCAAGTGATCCAACTCTGCTCCAACACATACTATTATTATAGATAACTTTATTGTTATAGTGCTGACATGTGTATACAGCATTTTTACAGAGATTATACACCATTCAATCAGTCCCTGCCCCTGAATGAATACTATAGGGCTAATTTGCTATGGACACAGTATTTGCACATGATGCTACTGATTAAAATATACTTTGTTCAAAGATACTTCTTGCACTTCGTCTGTCCTGTTCGTATTTCAAATCACTAGCAGGTGCACCTATTGATGCAGGGGAACCCTGTGGTAACTACCACCTTCATGTTGCCCAGGTAATCCAGGGTTTCCACAGTGGGCTGTGTCAATCGGTGCATCCAAAGTTGAACGTTGCACACTAGACTGGCTTTAATAAATGACCCCTGATGTTTTTTAACTTTCTATGAGTAAAAACGCCTACCTTTTCACTCACCCGGGAGCAAGACTGCTGTTGTGTTGGTCTGCATTAGGAGAAAGGGTCAGTAAGCGAGTAAAAGAACACACTGCTAATGAAAATACGCACCAACTACAAGTTGTAAATGGGACCCTGTATTGCCACATGACTTGAAGCATAGCTGAAGTCAGAACATATCATAATAGGCCTATAGGCCAAATGCAGCGTGTAAAGAGCAAAAAATTGGATCCAGCACTGACTAACACTGACTAAGGTACATAGGCGTGCACATATTACTCCGTATCATCTTAGTTACTATTAGAGGGATACATAATGTAAAAAATACAAGGGGGTATGTGGGAGCACTCCAAGGCTAAGTAAAAATGTATTTAAATACAATAGAAGTGCAACTGATTTGGCCAATTAATCAATGCACATTCCCTGGTCCCCTGTCTAGTCCAGTATATATATGCAAGTGAATGTGTTTATAAAAACAGGGGGTTTAGTTACAAAGTTATGATCATAAAATTGGTAAGCCACCAAACCACGTCAAGATAAACCCCATACAGTGGTCCCTAACTGTTTACCTCTGGTCATAGTATAAAAGTAGCATTCCTTGGGATCAGTGTCTCCTGATCTTGGCATTGGTTTCAACCCACCACTAACTTTTGCGGCTTTTAAGAGAGAGATTGCCCAAACCAACGCCCATTTTTAAAGGAATTAGACCACCTTTGTTATAAGAGCGGGTATGGTGGTGCTACAAACCACATAACCTACTTCTGGATACATAATGTAACCTTCTTCTTTAGACATGAGAGGAGAAAGCTTTGTTATAACAAGAAGTTTGTGCCTGCAAGGTAAGTGTGTGCCCCAACAGAGATATTTGTTTCTGACACATCAGTAGACATCACTACGAGCTCACATATTATCATCCCAAGAGGCCATTACACTAGAGTGATTTATTCCCTGGCTTGGGTGTGGCCTGTAATACTAAAGGAAAACAAATTCTAAATTAATTTGCGCCCAGAAAAGTGTTATCCACATTCAAGCAGTAAGGTCCCACCAACTACTTTTAAACTAAAACTGCCAGTCTCCCCATCATCTGCAGCACTGCAGCTAGAAAGCCCTGCCCTATAGAAACTGGGTGTAAGAGGGTGTTAAATATCCTCTGGGATCAGAAGGCCCATTGGTAAGATAAATAAAGATACCAATACAAATAATATATTATAATGTGTAACAACTGTTAAATATTTTTCAGTCATTGCTGTCCAACCTGTGGCTCTCCAGTTGTTCCTGTATTGCAACTCCCTCCAGCTGTCAGGTCATTCAACCAATATCGTCGGGAAAACCAGCGCTCACTAGCACGAAGTTAGACAAAAAAAGGAAAGAAAAATGATACCAATATAGTGCAGTATTTTGTAGATATATTAACACACCGATTAGTGCTTAAGCGAAATATTGAACATCAGTGCCTTTATTATCCTGCTTATCCAAACCGTGCACCCCTTATAACGCCACTCCAAAGCATGCAATGTGATATATTCAGATGGTGGGGTACTTATGAACGTTTAAAAGGCAATATGCATTAAGAGAGTTATTAAGTTGAAAGTTCACCAGTCTGCTCCAAATCCTGCAGCTCTTTCTTATTGGGTGCATGTGGGCAAGGCTTAATTTACATACTCAATGATGGGAATTATAGTTCAGCATCAGATGGAGGGCTGAAGGTTGGTTGTGACTGATGTCTGTAGTTTCTTGACCCCATCAAGTTGGACCCCATCATTCCTGCTATGCCAGCATAGCCCTTTTCTTTAATTCCAGCACTGGCAGCATTGTAAGACTCGTGAGCATGCTGGGAGTTTGAGTTTGACATTCGTGCTCTATGACTTTCCATTCCTGATCTGTCTAAATGACTCATGGGCTCACGTTCACTGCAAACCATTACATTGTCTAAATAATCAATACATTACAGTCTCTTTGAGGAAAATGATTTATAGTGCAAGAACTATGACTGTTATGACTGAATAACCTTGGGCTGGGAAGGGAACAAATTCATGCTCATTGCATGGGCTCTTAAACTTCAGAGTGCAGCAAATTGCTGATAGTGTTTGTGTGAGTCACAGGGAGGGCTGGGGACAGCTGCTCTAGACTTGCAGAAATAAATAGAGGAAGTGTCTCTGTAAGTAGCAAGAATGTCAGGGAGCAGCATCTTTTCACTGCTACAGCTCGGCAAGCCACAAACAGAAAATGCTTTGGAAAATTGCCATCAAATGCAAAATATAAGGGCATATGTGGACAGGATAATGATTTTCTAGTATTAATGCATTTCACTGGGAGCTGTCATATTGCTTGCCAGTTTAGAGGAAGAACATTTGCTGTAACACCCAACCCCACCATAGAACAATGTAAACGTTTAGAGAAAATATTATACTGTGCATATTTTTTATGTATATATTTATTACCCACTATTATACATAATTCACAACAGTTCCTGTGGAGTTTACAAGTCCTTATCACATTCACACGCACACTCTCTAGTTTTTATCAGAAGCCAATAAACCTGCCTGTATGCTTTTGGAGTGAGAGAAGAAACCAACAGAACTATTAAGAGAATACACAAACTCCCTATAGACAGTTCCTTCCTTGGCTGCAATTGTACCCATGGCCCCTGTGCCACTGAACTACCCCCCAGCACTTTGAGCTGTTCAGTATACATATTAGGTACAGTATGTTCAACCTGCTGGCATTGCTGTTGGAGGTAGGGTTGCCACCTGGTCAGTAAAAATGATGGTTGATCGCAATGTTATTAATAGGGAAAAAAGATAAATATATAGGACGGCCGGTATTTTTTGCAGAAAAGGTGACAACCCTAGTTGGAGGGATCCTTAAAGTTGTAGTTCAGAAACAGCTGGGGTCTGCAGTTTGGACTGCACCAATTTATGTAATTTTCAATGGGGGGGGTCAGAACCTTAATTATGATAAATTATGATAAATTCCAGCCTCAGATTGCTTCAGCCAACATGGGCAAACTACACTTTTTTATGCAGCTTTGGTTTCAGCCAGGAGATAAGCGAGAGCTCCCAAGAAACTTCTCACTTCTGTGCAAGAGGCATTGTTGGTTGCCACAGGGCATTGTCTGACAAAAGGATCTTTTTTTTTTTTTATAAATTCTTTATTTTCCAATAGCACCGTCATACATCACTGCCATCACATGTGTGTACAGAAATGTTCAATCACATCAAATAACATGACCAGGCAGATCAAGACATGCAAAAAGAGAAACTACAGTGCAGTATCATATGTCTATTGAGCTAGTTCAAAGATAGAGAAATGCACAACCAAACGAAAACAAAAACAAAAGGATTATGCCATAGGTAAAGCAATGTATAGTGCTATATCAGTTAGCATGGGTAAGGAAAAGTATAAGAGTCACTGTTGAGCAAGGAGGACAAATCAGCACAAATCTAGGTAATGTAATAAGGCACGAAGGAGGAGGCCCGCCGGGGTCTCAGCAATCCCCCCACCAATTATAGTCAGAGCAACCCAACGGCATTAATACTGAGATCGAGACCCTGTTAGTGGAGAAGAGCCGCACATTCCGGCGATTCCATGAAGAGAAGCCAATGGGTCCATTTCTGTCGAAAATTATCTTCCTGGGAACGTTGGTCTCTGGGGATCTTGAGTTTCTCAAATTGATAGATTTCCTGAACCTGCAAAATCCACTCTTTGACTGAGGGAGACTTGTCTGTCCTCCAATACCTGGGTACTAAGGCTTTGGCCGCATTAATCAAAGTGGAAACAATGGAGCGTCTATATTGAGCCGTAGACATCATGTTGTGATGAAGTAGAAAAAAGGCTGCAGAATCCACAATCTCGAGACCTGTAAATTTAGACAATAGCTGCTGAATTTTTGACCAGTAAGATCGTAGCCCCGGGCATTCCCACAAAATATGGGACAAAGTCCCCCTCCCTCGTCCACACCTCCAACATGTGTCCGGGACATCCGGGAAGATTTTTGCTAACTTTACAGGGACCCGATACCAATGAGAGAGAACTTTATAGTTATGCTCCTGTAGTTTGGCACTAGTTGCAGTTTGGAATGATCTATCAACAATGGCGGACCACTCATCGTCAGTAAAAGTAACATTGAGTTCCTGTTCCCACTTCTCTTTGAAAAGACCCATCGGTGAGGCCTGAGTATCAGAGATGATTCTGCGTAACAACGAGATTTCGTGAGGGTATCTGTTGGATTGGGTAAACAATTGTTCAAAAGCGGTATCCGCACTACTGCTAGAATCCAACGCGCCTTCCGTCAGCAAGAAGTGTTTGACCTGGTAATACCTCAGATGGTCTAACGATGAAATCCTATCAGGTTGTAGAATCTCTTCCAATTTCTTAAACTCTCTTCCCCGCATAAGCTGGAAAGCCCACAGTGTATCCCCTTGGATCCATTGCGTGAAGTTAGTCTTTCGTAAACCTGGCGGAAATTTCGGGTTATACAATATCGGTACCATTCTAGTATTAGTATTTACCAGGCTCAGTTTCCTTCGCAGGCTGTCCCAAGTATGCAGAATATTGAGAATAATCGGATTCCGTGTGTCATAAGCGACCTATCAGATTTTGCTATCCACGGTAGTACTTGCAGTGGAACCCTCGACTCTTCTTGAAGTATCGATATCCACATTTTCGCCTCTTTCGCATGCCAGATGTCCAGCAGTCTTTGCAAAATCGCTGCTCTGTAGTACGACAGGAAATCCGGTAATCCCACCCCTCCTTTGGTCTTGGGTTGAGTTAAAAAGTTAAATTTAAGCCTAGGCCGTTTCTTTAGCCATATAAAGTGAGAGATCAATGCATTCAATTTTTGAAAAACATGTTGCGGTATCTGGAAAGGAATAGTTTGAAAAAAATATAAAAACCGAGGTAAGACAGACATCCATCTTCACTATATTCATGCGGCCAAACCATGAAAAACCAGGTCTTTCCCACCGAGCCAGGTCTTCTCGTGTTCGTTTGAGTAAGGGAAAAATATTAGCGGCAACCCCATCTTCTACATTAGCAGTAATTTTCACTCCCAGATACGTAATGGACTTATCCTCCACCGCAAAAGCAAAAGAGAGCTTCACTTGGTCCAGCAGTGCAGCTGATAAGGAAACATTAAACAGACTCGATTTCTGATAGTTGATCTTTAGGTTACTAACTGAGCCATAAGTCCGAAGTTCCTTCATCAAATTCGGCAAAGATATAAGTGGGTTTGTGACAAAAAACAACATATCGTCGGCGTATGCCGCCACTTTCTGCTGAGTATGAGCTATGGGAACCCCAGCGATATCAGGATTCATTCTGATTTTGTGTAAGAATGGTTCAAGAGTGATAATATACAACAGCGGAGATAATGGGCACCCCTGTCTTGTCCCATTGTTGATCTCAAAAGCCTCTGACAGCGACCCATTAACCCTAATGCATGCTCTGGGGTTTTTATATAGACTCTGAATGCTTTGAATAAATTGGGGACCCAGACCCATCTTCTGGAGACATTGAAAGATAAATGACCAGGATACGCGGTCAAAGGCCTTCTCTGCGTCCGTGGACAACAAGGCCAGCGGGATGTTGTTTCTTTTGCAATAGCTCATAATGCCATAAACTCGAAGCGTATTGTCCCGAGCTTCCCTTGAGGGAACAAACCCCACCTGTTCCGGGTGGATATATGTGGCTATCACTGTCTGCAAACGAGTCGCCAGAATTTTTGAATATATCTTCGTATCCACATTTAGCAACAAGATAGGACGGTAGCTCTTCACATCTAAAGGATCTTTACCTTTCTTGTGAAGCAAAGTGATGTATGCCATAGTAGCGTCTTGTGGTAACATCCCTGTAAGTTGCGTGTTCTGTAAACTTGCCGTGAAGTGTGGAAGTAAAATATCTTTAAATTTTTTATAGTAGAGACCAGTGAACCCGTCAGGGCCAGGCGCTTTCCCGTTTGGCGTAGTCTTTATAGCCAATTCTACCTCTAAAGCTGTAATTGGGGCTTCCAACCGGTCTCTAAGGTCAGATGCTATCTGAGGTAGAGAAATGTCGTGTAGATATTCCTCACCTGCTGCCCTTTGGGAGTCTTGACTCTGAACAGAAGATTGTAAATTGTATAAAGAATGGTAGAACTCCCGGAACGTCCGGGCTATAGTTTGTGTATTTGTCGTGGTTTCCCCCTTGTGGGTCCTAATCTTCGTAATCTGAGTAGATTGCTGTTTACGTTTCAACGCATTGGCCAGTAGTCTACTGCATTTGTTCCCATGGTCGTAATATCTCTGTTTTTGATAAAAAATGGCTTTTTCCGTATAGTTAGTGAGGATTGCTTTAAGCTTCTGTCTAGTTTCGGTGAGAAGCTGCAACACCTGCCCCGACTGGGCCTGCTTGTGTTCAGTCTCTAAGCGTTGCAAGGTTGAAAGTAAGATATTATATTTTTCAGTTTTTTCCTTCTTCTTATGAGTCCCTATTTTAATGAGCTCCCCCCGGATCACACATTTGTGAGCTTCCCATATCATTTGAGGGTTAGTACCTGCTTGGCAGTTGTCGGTAAAATAATTCTGAAGTACTTTCCTAAGGGCATCTAGCTCAATTTTATCGTTCAACAGAGATTCGTTCAATTTCCAATGCCATTTGTCCATTCTGGGCTGAGTGAGTGCTAGCAGTAAGAAAATTGGAGCATGATCAGACCATGTAATGGGCCCCATGGATGCAGCGATGATGGTTGGCAAACAAAAATGCGGTACTAAAAAATAGTCAATGCGGGAGTATTGTTTATGAGCATTGGAGTAGAATGAATAATCCTTGAGAGTAGGGTTATGCAATCTCCAAACATCCATAAGATGATGGCCATTGAGAAGCGATTTTAGCTGTGAGGTGCATCTAGTGGAGAGGGATGATTTCTGTGCAGAGCAATCAAGGTATGGGTCAAGTGCAACATTCAAGTCTCCGCCTATCAAAACAAATTCCTCAGCAAATTGCTCCATCCGTTGTAGAAATTTCTTTAAGATCAGATGCTGGCCCACATTAGGGAGATATATGGATGCTAATGTGTACAATTTCCCCTTCACGAGACCTTTCACTATATTGTAGTGGCCCTGCGCGTCCGCCGCCTGGTCCGTTAGAATCCACTCCGCGCAGTCAGCAATCAGAATCGCAGTGCCACGAACTTTACTCGGTTGAGGTTTGCTAGTGTATATATGAGAATAACCCTTTAAGTACAGTCTCGTGGTGGCAGCACATTTGATGTGAGTCTCTTGTAATAGCGCAATATGTACATTGTGCCGTTTCAGTTCCAATTTCAAACAATGTCTTTTGTGAATTGTATTAATGCCATTGACATTAAGGGACATGCAACACAATTTTTTATCCGCCATGTAAGAATAAGATAGAGAAAAAAGGTGTCAATACTCGTTTATAGCTGTCCTCCCAGCGGACCCCCTCCATGCCGACCAGCAATTGTGTAGTATATACTAAACCTGAATCAGTAAACCATAATGGCATAATCCAAATAAACATCTTCAATAACATAACTATAGCAAGTAAACTGTGACACTCAAAGTAAAGCTCATGTATTGCATAAGCATTCCCACCTGTCAAACCTTCAGTGTCTGCCCAAAAACTCATTTTGGGTATACAATATCCCGCAACTCCCCTAAGATGTTATGGGGGGAACAATCAGTGCGGAAAATATAAGTAGGGTACGTGAAGTGGACTAGAGAACCCACCAAGGTGATCAGAAATAACTGACACTTTACATGTCCCCTGTAGCTCCCACAATATCCTCCCATGTATATCCTCCCGTAAGTCCCCTTAAGAGGCATATCAGTTGTGCTCCCAAATATCCCTAGTAGTACAGGTCCAAGGGCGCCATGTCACTATCTCGGCTGCGCGCCCTCAACCCAATGTCACAGCAGTAATCGAGTATGGATATTTGTATATTAAGAACAACCTGCAGAGTAAATCAAAGGACATAAAAAGAGGAAGTCCATATTAAAAACTGAAAAAGAAAAAGAAGAAAAACCAAAAACCAAACCGTAATACTCATCGAAGCAGTTCAAAGTCACTTTCCCGGTAGTGGCCCCTACCGGCAACACCGACGGACATCATCCGAGACCCTGCAAAAAGAGAGGAGAACAAATGGGGGAAGATTCCCCTAGCTGAGTAGAGCGTTCAGTCCTTGGGTCTGTTGTTGTTGGCCCGCTGCCTTTTCGATGGCGATTCCCAGTCTGAAGCCCTAGGCACAGGCAGGTCACCGCCGTGGTAGATCAGTTGCCTCCACTCCTCGATCTCCATTGCTGGTAGGCCTAACTCCTGACAAAATTGGCGTAGATCATCTGGTTCTTTCAAAGTGTGGGATCGGCCTTCTTTATGCGCCACCAAAGCAAACGGGTAGCCCCATCTGTACTTGACGCCGTTCTCATGTAGAAGTTTCGTGAGAGGCCGAAGAGCACGCCTCTGCTGCAGCGTGATCCAGGCCAGGTCTTGATAAACTTCCACCTTCTGATCCGAGAATAAAATCTGTCCTGCTGTGACAAAAGGATCTTAACAGAGTGCTTGGGGTGTTCTATCTAGGGCATGGGTAGCCCCTGGATTTGGTTGGAGTTTGATGTTTTTGACGTTGTCTAGACTCTAGATCTTTGAGATTGGATGTAAGTAAACTGACTTGCTGGCATCCTATTGCTTGGCTGAACACTGTCTGCTGGCCTATGGTTAAAAGTAGAAGCTTGGCAGCAGTTTCAAAATGGGCAACTTTCTTTTAGCGTTAATGGCAATTATCTTATTTAGAATAGGCACTTTTAATGTTTAAATAGCACCTCTATTGTTTTACCATTGGTTTGTTCCGCCTTAGCTCGTAACTTTATATGGTTACAAAAAAACAAATACCATTAAATTACCAAAAAAAAAAGACTAGGCCTGAACTGTCACACTGTTAAAATGAAGGCAGTAAATAATCATTCTGCCAAAATCTCACACTCATCACATCATTTCCTCTTAGACACATTCCAGTCTCCTGCATTGAACCTTCCTGGCTCAGCTGCCTTATAGTTTGGCTGGTTGGATGATCACTGATTTTTATAAGGCTGGGTTCCAAGCTGTTGAGTTGCTCCTCCCTGAGCTTCCATTTGGTTCTTCAAAATGCCAAGGTAAGCATCAGCCAAACTACAGAGGATTCACTGTGGGGAGGTTGGTGGTGTTGGTTCACAAAGCCTCTCTATTTATCACACAGAATGGAAATCCATTAGCTTGGGCTTTACAGTTGCACAGGCTGCTTTGTGATGTGCTACATCATGTACTGTACATCACAATATAGACAGAGTGGGCACCAAGCATCTCCAGTGATCCATAAGAGATTCTTTTGTACAGGACACCACAAAAGGCCTGGGCAGCATTCCTATCTTATTAACTTCAACCACACATTCACTGCTTTGATGCCAAATTGTATGGCATTACATAGACTGACACAGGCATGGAAAACATAGGGTGGTTCACTACACAAGAGCTATTCTTTTCAGAAATGTAATTAAGTGATCTGTGAAGTGGTTTGGGTCAGTGATTTATGAGAAGACCCCCACAATATATGTAAGCCACTGTTTAACAGCCTGAGAAATTAATCAATGGGCTCTTGTGTTCAGTGACTGATAAAATGATTAACCCATTGCAGGCCATAACAGAACCATCAGCATGGAGGCATGTCACCAGCGCACACATGCATAAATAGGCCCACTGTTATTCAGCTGGCAAATGAACATACATATTTAGGTTTTAATCATTACAATTGTATAATAATAATAATAATAATAATCAAGTGCGCTCTTCTTTTCATTTTATGTTTTTAGAATAATCCTGCAATGGAGGTAAAAAAGGCAATTAGTTTCGTTTGAGGGTCCATCATCCAACAACTTGCTTGAATGCAAGTCATATCTGCAGTGTGCAGCACTTCTGTCAGTGGCAGAGCTAATTATAACATATGCTATGTATGAGTGACTGCTATGTCAGCGTGCAAAATAGGAAACAAGAAATACTGTATCTGTTATAAAGCCATTGCACAAGTCTTGCAAAAATATTCAACAGTTCAGATAATGTGTTTGTTGTGGAGACAGATATAATGATGTTGCTCATATACATATGGGTTACATGAGGCATTTGAAGGGCCTGAAAATAAATATTAAGTGAAGCAGTTATCAAAAGGAAGAGGCCAGTTTAATTTCAGTTATTTCTGCTGTCTTCATTATGGGGCAATGGCTAAATGCTTTTGCATTATTACAGCATATGGTGCATACTTATTGAGGCAATATAGTAGCATAGTACATTGTACAGAGAAGGAATATTCTGTGTACTGTGTAGGTCTGTGATCATGGAACATAAACTCTGGATGTAAATATTAATACTATTATAAATAGTTTCATTGTTTCACACAACATTTATTTGTGTGTGTAATTTCCATGTCAGTTCATTACTGCTGTGTTCTTGCTTCCCCCGAGCTATACAGGCAAAGGGAGCCCTATCTTATATGATGCTCTGAATTCTTAGATGGGCCATATTTTTGTAGTAATTCTGTTACTAGAACTTCATCACCAAGTGCTCCAGGCACCAAATTTAGCAAACTTTTTGGGATAGGAACTTGCATATTCTGTGAACAAGGCTGCATTTATTATCTAGTGCTCTCGTATTGTTAAACAAGAATAAAGTGATAATGATTCATTAATGAAGCGCCTCTGTACCTTTTATCTGCTCTGACAATAGCCTTTGTTATGACTCTGGCAGTACTAGATTTAACAAGCAACTGTTACCCACTGACTTAGATTGTAAGCTTTATGCGGCAGGGATCCCCTTCCCAGGAAGTAAAGACATAATTTTTGTGAGTGAAAATATATATATTTTTAATTTATATTGCAGGCTGTTAACTCTGCCTTTTTTTATTGATATTAATTGTAGAAAGGTACAGTGCTCTGTACACAAGTAACAAATATAAAGTGATATCACCTCTGTAATATATGGTTAGGCTTACTACACAGCAATGGTGCTCTCTGTACTGTGTGCAGTTTTTGCCTACAAAACATCATAGGGCAAGTTGTTTGCTTTATGTAAATAAAGAATGTTAATCCCCATAAGGAAACAATCAGGCTGGAAAATAAACAGACAAGTAACAGCAAACTGAACTTTTTAATACAGTATGATTGTTAGAAATTGTTACAATTAGATTTAATCCATCTAAGCTATAGTCTCAGAGATTAACAGAATAGCTTGTTTCCCCACCATGGTACACAATTCCTTATTCAGGGTCTTACAGAGGAAGCAGACCTTGCGGCTGCATGTGGCGCCCAGGAGGTATAGGGGCCCTGTGAGATCCTTATTCATTTACAATTTCAATAAATATTGGTAATACAGATCAATCTCTAGACTTTTTGGGGGGCTGAAAAAAAATTGCTGTAGGGCCCAGTTATATCTAGTTACCCCACTTTCCTTATCATGTTTTCCTCATTTGCCCTCTAAAACTCAGGCAATTCCATACCCCAGGAAGCACCTTCTGGGGGATTAGATTTGCTTCTAGCACCCCATTATATACAGCAAGGAGATTTGTAACAATTGTGCCTGTATATGGAGGAAATTATTTGTAAAATTTACCACCTCCATACAATAGATTTTTTTGTCAAGGGAAAACAAAAATAAAGACTTTTTTCAATCACTTTCTATTTGTGACCATTATATATTAGACCATTTTCTAATGTCTGTCTTATGTCTTATATTTAGGCCCTCACCTATTCATATTCCAGTCTCTTATTCAAATTAATGTATGGTTGCTAGGGTAATTTGGACCCTAGCAACCAGATTGCTGAAATTGCAAACTGGTGAGCTGCTAAAAAGCTAATATCAGTTATCTGAGCTTACCTAAGCTCAGCGCATGTGCAGTGAATCAACAGCAAAGAAGATGGGGAGCTACAGGGGCCTATTCAGAGATGCCGATCAAGTGCTGAGCTCCCCTTGGGCTATTAAAGAGACCCAAAACATAATGTGGCATTTCAAGTATACTTTTTCTGCTTTGGCTCTGCTTCATGAATAAAGATATTGAATTACTCTTTGATCATGTTATTGGTATATAGATTTAGATGCCTGGGGGAGCTGGCTTTCTGTAACGACAAGATCAATAACTAGAGAGGTACATTTCCTGAAGAAAATGTGAGTGGTGCTTGCCGTGGCAAAACTCAGGCCCAAATCTGATTGGCTGTTGTTGCCCCGCCCCTTTTTTTCCTAATTGTGAACCACAGTCACTCAGTGACTAACATACCAAAGTTTGGGAATGCTGTCATTTAATGTGTAAAAATGGCAGCATTTCTATTTTTTTCTATTGAAAATCAATGAATGAAATTTGATTGGTTGTTGGTGGCTCCGCCCACTTTTTCTAAACTTGAAGTGGAAACCCCCAGCGACCACATTTGTGATATTCAAGGTCCCTGACATCAATACTGAGAGAATGGCAGCCTTCTTAATTTTTCCCATTAAAACCAATCAAAGAAATCTGATTGGTTGGTTTTGGCTCCACCCACTTTTCTTAATTTTAATCCCAGTCCCCCAGTGACCAACTGTGCCAAGTTTGAGGACCCTGCCATTAACCGTCTAAGAGCGGCAGCAGTTTAAAATTTTCCTATTTAATTGAATGGCTGAAATTTGATTGGCTGTTGTAGACTCCGCCCACTTTTTGTAAATTTTGGCTGCAGTCACCCAGTGACCCACGGTGCCAAGTTTGGGAGCTCTGGCTTTATTACTGTGAGAATTACAGCTGTTTACATTTTCTCATTGAAGTCAATAGGGAAAATCTGATTGGTTGTTTGCGGCTCCGCTCACTTTTTTGGGTCCCCAAAATAGGACAGAAAAGTCACAACACCCCATTCCCGAATAAGCTGAACGGTTTGACACCTCATTCATGGGTCTGCGACAAACTAATTATTCGATAAATTCCCCATTATAAGTCAATGGGGCAAATTTGGGGACCTCTCCTGCCCCGGGGGTAAAACTTATACCCTCGTGTGGGGTATCATCTGACACAGGTCGCAAACCTCTTCAAATGTGGTAAATTTAACATTTCTACAAGATTCCCTCTCTGCGCTAGAATCCGTCAAAAGTTGGCCTCAATGTTAATCTATGGGACTTTTCGGGGTGGTTAATTGCCCCCGCAAGGGGCAATTAACCACCCACCCCTTAGAAAAGTCATACCACCCCATTCCCGATTAAGCCGCATGATTTGACACCTCATTCATGGGTCTAGGACAAACGGTGCGGGGCTAGTTACGCGCCAAACTTTCATACGGAAGAAGAATAAAAATAAGTTTGCAAGATAACAGTAGTGATGCTTTGCTTCGCAAGCACCACTAAATAAAAATAAGTTTGCAAGATAACAGTAGTGATGCTTTGCTTCGCAAGCACCACTAATTACTACTAATCCACTAATTTAGGATTCAGCCGAATCCTGAATACTTTGTGAACGTTTTGGCCAAATCTCAAACCGAATCCAAGCCCTAATTTGCATATGCAAATTGGGGAAAGAGGGAAAGAGAATGCGTGCAGTTAAAAGAAATTTAACTTCCATGTGTATGCTACGAAAAGTCCCATGATTTTTTGGATTTGGATTCTGTTCGGCCAGGCACTTGGATTCAGCCGATTTCTGCTGAAAACGGCCGAATCTTAGCCTTATCCCAAACCGAATCCTGGATTCAGTGCATCCCTATTACATACAGAGAGCTCAGTAGACCTCATCTCAATGGGCTCCAGTTTTCATCAGCAACAGACTTCTGGGTGTTTATAAAATAAAAATATTTTGGATTCATACATTGCAAATGTTGGAGTCCCAAAAGTTCAAATAAAGAGTATGATTTGTATAATTTCTGGGTTTTTTTCATAGTTCTGTCATAGATCTTTCAGGATGGCAAATCCTGAAAAAAAACATTACACTGACCTGTTTTATTGAGCATTTTATTAAAGGGGTTGTTGACTTTCAAATTAACTTTTAGTAAGATGCAGAGATATTCTGAGATCATTTTTATTGTTGTGTATTTTTTGTTTTTATTGTTTGTGGTTTTTGAATTATTTATGGCAAGTGAGCCTGCATTTTTTTCTGCAGGTGGAGAGAAGTGGATCCATTCGCTTCCCTATCTCTGTGTATGTGAAAATTACCTTAGTAAGCAGGCAGTGGTGTGAATGAGAGTCAGGAAGATGAATAGGAGAGGGCCTGAATAGGAAGATAATGAATAAAATTAACAATAAAAATAAAAAAACAGCCACACAGAGTAATATTTTTTGTCTGCTGGGGTCAGTGACCCCCACTGTAAGCTGGAAAGATTCAGAAGAAGGTGGCAAACCATTGAAAAACAACAAAAAAAGAAAAAGAAAAATAAAGACCAAAATAGAATTGGTCATTCTATAACACACTAAAAGGACACGTAAAGTCTATTTTACTTGGGGGTTCCAAAATATTAGGCGCCCACAGTGACATAGATCGGCAAGTTTTTCCTCAGGCTGGTGCTCCTGTCTCAGAGCTGCACCAATATTTTACTTATATTTCTACCAGCGTCCCAGGCATCCCTTGTGAATATATCTGCTTGTACATGTGCAGTAGAGTAGAGTAAATCCAGCAAGATCTACTCTACTGTGCATGTGCTGCGTGCTAAACAACAAAGGAATGAAGATGTAAAGAAAGGAGATACTGATGTAGCGCTTTGGTAGTTTTTGCATGGGTTGGTAGGGCTACGATGGCCAGGTCCCACAACTCTGCTTTACATGTCCTTTACCTTAGTAACTAAGGTGAACTACCCCTTTAAGTTAAATATGGATACTTTATCATGTAAACCATTACCAGATGTGTCAACCTGTTGGAATAAAAATCCAGGTGACTTGGCTACACCCCTGTTTTACCCAGGCCCTGACCCAGGGATCCCCAACCTTTTCAACCCATGAGCAACATTCAGGATTAAAAGGAGTTGGGGAGCAACACATGCATGGAAAATATTCTTGGGGTGCCATATAAGTGCTGTGATTGGCCATTTGGTAGCCCCTATGTGGATTATCAACCTACAATGAGGCTCTGTTTGGCAGTACACCTGTTTTTTATACAACCAAAACTTGCCTCCAAGCCTGGAATTCAAAAATAAGCTCCTGCTTTGAGGCCACTGGGAGCAACATCCAAGGGGTTGGAGAGCAACATGTTGCTCACGAGCTACTGGTTGGGGATCACTGCCCTGACCTGTTCCACCCACATTATGTACCTTGCTCTTCCCCAATGAGGGGTATAAGTACATATAAGTAAATGAAAAATATGGGAAATTTGACAGGTCTGTATTAAGGGTATATCGGTAAACCTTATTAAGGGTTTAGCAGTATAGATTCTCCATTAAATAGGCTACTTGTGGCTATATGTTTTTGACTTAAAAAAAGTCATATTTTAGACGTTGTACTTGTTATTACTTCAATGTACTACATTCCTGGATATACTGGAAATGTGCATGATATTTCCTTCCCTGTTGCAATGGGCTATGTCAGTCTGCAGACCCTTTTAAATTGTGGTTCCACCCAAACAATAAAAAGAGGTTAAAAGCAGATAAAATACAAAGCTAAAATTATATGTACTGTATATATTCTGCAGCATGTGGCATTTTAGGCAAGCAGGCACTTGCTAAATCTCCAGCCTGTAAGACAAGTTAAAGCGTGAATAATCTGACAGAAGGAAAACTTACCCCAAGGCTTGAAAAATTACATAGAAAAAAATTATGAAGACATGGCAAACCTCCAGCAGCCAGCCTGTAAATCAACTCTATTATCTGGGCCCCTGTCACATGCAGAGTTACATACAGCACCTTAGAAAAGTATTTACCCCTTTATCAATCTAGTCAACAAACCCTACACTGAAATATTGCTCTCATATATTTAAATCAATTTTCTTTTGACATTTGTTTATATTAAGCATTTAAAACTATTCATTTCCTTTAACCATTTGCCTTTTTCAGCATTAACAGCTTTATTTGGATAATGTCATAAAATGCACAGTTACACATGGCCTAGCAACCCATAGCAACCAATCAGATTTTTGCTTTAAAGAGCTGCCCTGTAAATGCAACCTGTTGATTGGCTACTATGAATTTCTAGACCTGTGGCCTTCTTTGCACCTTCCATATTGCAGAATCAGTATGAGAAGGTTAGTCACTGGGGTTATATGTCATGAGTGTGCCCAAGCATGGCAGCACACAACGGGAATAGGCACCCAATATGGGTGCCTCAGTACTGGACTGGGAATGCATTTTTTTGGTTGACACTATTGTTTTCCCCCATCCAGAGTGCAGAATTAATCAGCCCATAACGGAAGTGGGTTATTGGTTATGCCCTTTATGTTTTCCCTGCTTAATAAGTATTGACTGTAGGCACACATTAACTTAATGGCTAGGCATGAGGAAAATTACTCCTACTCTACTAACTGGCTTTGTACGAACCAATAAATCTTTAGCAGTTCACTAAGATTAGAGAGAAATGGTACCAGTTCCCAATCTGGCTTTGGCAAATAATTAACCACATTAAAATGAAAATGAGGAAAGCTGCTTTTTCCTGAGAAATCGTGTACATGGCGTATGCAAAGTTTGTCTCAGTCTGGTAACTCAAAGCTATATATTATCTTTCTCTTGTCAAGTGTGTTTATGCAATAAGAAAGCAATTATCTACTTGGCTGCCACTGGATTACTGCACTAGGCCAGACTTTGTCCATATTAGTACATAACCCTTTCAGATAAACCAGGGTGTAGCTTCACAAACAGAAACTGTTTTAACTACTTTTCTGAAAGATATTTAAAACCCTTACATCACAACTAAACCCCTCAGTAAACATTACATCACCTCTGTTGGCTACTAGCTCTATGCTCTATAACTCTATAAAAGCATTCCACGATCCTCCACTCTGACCCTCCTTCCATAGATCTTCTGGTTTATTGGGTGCTGGGGTGCTTGGAGGAGGAGGGTCTCTTTAGAGCAGGGGTCCCCACCTTTTTTAACCCGTGAGCAACATGCAGATGTAAAAGGAGTTCGGGCGCAACACAAGAATGAATAATGGTCCAATGCCAAATAAGTTGCAATTGGCCATTTGGTAGCCCCTTTGTGGACTGGCAGCATTCACAAGGCTCTGTTTGGCAGTACATCTGGTTTTTATGAAACAAACTTACCTCCAAGCCAAAAATTGAAAAATAAGCACCTACTTTGAGGCCACTGGGAGCAACATCCAAGGGGTTGGAGAGCAACATGTTGCTCACGAGCCACTGGTTGGGGACCACTGCTTTAGAGGATTGCAAAAGTGTAAATGTCACAGGGGTAGTAGCTCAGGTACTGGCTATGATAAGTGACACAGCAGTCCTGGATTGATTATCCTTTAAAGGAAAACTATAACCCCAAAATGAATACTTAAGCCACATATATTAAATTAAGTGGCATTCCAAACTGGAATGTATATTTAAGTAAAAACCGCCCTTATACAACTCTTGTGCCACCATTTTGTGATGGTCTCTGTGCTGCCTCAGAGATCACCTGATCAGAAATACTACTACTCTAACTGTAACAGGAAGAAGTGTGGAAGAAAAAGACAGAACTCTGTCTGTTAAATATATTCCATATATACTTAAATACATATTCCAGTTTAGTAAGATTCTTTAATATGCCACTTAATTTAATATAAAACATCTGTTGCTTAAGTATTCATTTTGGGGGTATAGTTTTCCTTTAAGTAAGGCTGAGCAGGGGTGATGAGCAGATAAGCTATTTTACAGATATCAGGAGTTCCGACAGCACCCTCTCTTTCATGAGTCATTGTTTCTCACCTAAGTGACTGTACCAGAACATTACGCCCTGACCTTGGATTTTATCTTGCACTTTTATATAGCGCTATAGCGCTTCCGCTGGGATGTCTGCTTCAGTCTTAAAGTCACAGGAAACAACTCAACTGACTCACAGCCAGTAGTTCACTTGGGGCCCTGTAACACAGATTTTTTTTGCATAGCTCCACCCCTAGGATACCCAAAATATTAACTTCTCCAGGGTACGGCTTTCAAAAAGCAACATTGGCATCACACTGTAAAATGTAATAACAATAGTAAATAAATATAGCACATTTAATCTATACACTACACTACATATAAAGTATATTCAGACCTATAGTACATTCATACATGCACAGATTGCAATGCACAAATACAGTATAGTCATATTTGTACAAAATTCCTAGACACCCAGGGCTGTCTCCGTAACTGCTGCACTTGCAAGGAAAGGAGAAGTAGAAAAAGCTCCATTGTTCCCAGGAGAAGTGTCTCCCGTTGACAGATCTGGATTTATATCTCTTTTCTAGGGAAGAGGTGCATCTGAGACTCTGTGTCTTTGGGCATTGGTAACACTATATATTAGGGCTGTACAATATGCAGCCTCCAGCTATTGTGTCATTCATTAACAGCTGGAGAGCAGCAGATTGGATTATAAATACTGGGGAGAGAAAGACTGTTTTGCTCTGTGTCCAACCACACCGCCTGTCAGCCCCAGTGATACCCTCCAAGGCCACAGGCAACAGATATATTCTCCTGTCTCCTTAATGGTATAATCATGTTTGAAATAGCACTGGAATGTGAAAAAGACAGAGAAATAACAATGGATGAAAATATACTACTTGAAGGTCAAAGAGGAGAGAATTCTTAGGCTGAATCAGACAGCTCCTGCTTACAGATAGCAATCCTGAAACATAGCACCTATTAATACTGACTTCTCAGCTTAAAGGGGAACACAACCCTACTTAGAACTCAGTTTCTCCTTTCATATTGTTTCCTGCAGACAAACAGTAATATATCAGAGCACAGCTTACAGTGTCCATACGTTTGTTTCTCCATCTATTTGCCTCATTTATACAAAAAAAGCAGTATCAAGCAGGATCCATATGAAAGGGAATATTGCTTGCTTTGGAAAGGACATATGTAAATCAATACCCCTAATGATAGAAAAAAAAGCCTTGCAGTCTCTAAGGGGAATGTTTGATGTGAGAAATCCAGTATGTCAACTGATGCTAATACACCTAAGTGTAAATTAATATCCCATCTGCCCTTATTTAGCTAGGGTTACTAGCTGGCTAGTATTTTACTGCAAAAAAATTTAATTTCATGCCATGTCATCAATAAATAATAAAGGCAACTGAGATAGGAAGGGAGTTATGTTATTTCCAGCAATAGCAGCGAAGGGCAAATTTTCTATACAGGAACCTCAAGGTGCATTCCTAGGGAATCAGGTCCATGGGGTGGTCCTTGAGTTTCTATACATAAAAATGTTAAAAATGTTTTATGTTTTGGGTAGCCGAGGAAGAGTAGAGTATAACAGTGCTTTATTAGCAGAGTCATGCAGGCATTACACAACAGTAAGCTTTCACTTTCACTTTTAAGTTACCAGAAAGTATGCACAGTATAAGTATGAGCACAGTGACATCTACAGGCCATTTGCATGAACACCACATATTCCCCCTATAGTAGGAAAGCATTTGGACAACTATAATAAACAGCAACATTAAACAGTATGCATTTTAAAGCAATAATATACATTATTCACATCAGATAGTCTTTGGTCCACGTTGGTGGAATTTATATCTTCCAACAACCACATTTACTCTTGGCACGAAAAAGTTCTTTATAGCAGTAAGAGCAGTTTCATAAGTATCATCAGGTAATGGTAATGTATAGAATATACGCTGTCCCAAAATTCCCCCAGTCCACTGGCAGACATTTGTGGTTGAATGAGCGGGAGGGCAGTCCCTTGCAATACAGTAATGCACTAACTTGCAGAAGGGGGTTTGACAGTTGCATTTGTTTACATTGTCTGTTTCATGTTGTCACTCCCCTAATCGATTATCCAGACAACCCTATGCACCCCCCAAATATATATATTCACTATTATCTAGGATTTGTGCTTTGCACCCAGTTGTGAACATACTAATATCTTGGGAACCTCTGTGGACATTTAAATACATGGCCCAGCAATACAGAGGGTTAATATATGGCACTACTGTGCTCTAGGGGAGTAAATGCGAAGGGGTTAATGCCCCAGTTTTCAGCTTTTGACCAACATTAGAACAGAAGAGGCTTGTGGTTTGGGCCACATGCAGTACTTTCTAGCAACTTCATTATCAAGGTTCTCACAAACAGGGCCTGAATGTTACTGCTTCAAGATGCCTAGAAGTGCGTGGGAATAGCAAATTCCCTCTGGAATCCTGGGAGCATCCGTTCATATCCTGGGAAGCGAAACACCAGAAGACAATGAAGACATTCTTAGGAGCCGAAGCTAATCAAATCACTCAATTCTGCACGCTTCAAGGAGGATTTGGGGCTCCGCTGACACCTACTTATTTACCTGCAAAAGGGAAATCTAGAATAGTTCAGGGTTTTACAGTTGCCATTTCTATCAGGGTGAATGACAGGGTCACTGGGAGTCTGGGGGAACTTAACTCATACTGTGTTAGCCTTGCTCATTAGTAACATATGGGAACCTGCACCCCAGGAGAATCTCATTGGACAAGTGCTGGGAATAATGCCATAGGAGCCATGAATACTGTGCTTGTGTTAGGGCAGACGCTGGAAGCTGGAAGATGTTATTCAGTAACAGAGGGTGGGTACCTCCAATTGTCTCTATTTTAACTCTTCAGATGGTGCCCATGTTTTCATACATATATATATCTATATATCTATATATATATATATCTATATATCTATATATCTATATATCTATATATCTATATATCTATATATCTATATATCTATATATCTATATATCTATATATCTATATATCTATATATCTATATATCTATATATCTATATATCTATATATCTATATATCTATATATAGAATCCGTAGAAAAAAGGTGCACACCAGGATTTTTCAATAAAACTTCAAATTTATTAAATAATTTTAAAACAGGAACCGGCCAACGTTTCGGTCATTCTCTAAGACCTTTATCAAGACCCTTGATATCTTGATAAAGGTCTTAGAGAATGACCGAAACGTTGGCCGGTTCCTGTTTTAAAATTATTTAATAAATTTGAAGTTTTATTGAAAAATCCTGGTGTGCACCTTTTCTCTACGGATTCTAGATCATGCAGCTTTTCTAGGGTAGCACCCAGGTATGTGATTTCTATTTTTGAATCTCCATTGGATGGTGTGCGTTAGAACTTCGAATTTATATATATATCTATATATATCTATATATATCTCTATATATCTCTATATATCTCTATATATCTCTATATATCTCTATATATCTCTATATATCTCTATATATCTCTATATATCTCTATATATCTCTATATATCTCTATATATCTCTATATATCTCTATATATCTCTATATATCTCTATATATCTCTATATATCTCTATATCTCTATATCTCTATATCTCTATATCTCTATATCTCTATATCTCTATATATCTCTATATAGATATAGATATAGATATATATATATATCTATAGATATATATATATATCTATAGATATATATATATATCTATAGATATATATATATATATATATAGATATATATATATATATCTATATATAGATATATATATATCTATATATAGATATAGATATCTATATATAGATATAGATATCTATATATAGATATAGATATCTATATATAGATATATATATATCTATATCTATATATATATATCTATATATAGATATATATATCTAGATATCTAGATATCTATATCTATATCTATATCTATATCTATATATCTATCTATATCTATATATATATATTTATATATATAACAAACAAGGGAAAGTTGTGCTCACCACTATTTTTTAAAACCATTAGGCGGGGGTGCAATGAGGCTGTGACCACAAAATACATATAGTCAAATACAAGAGTCCTCTGCACTCAACCCATTATCAATATATTTAAGACAGCGACATTTTGTGCATACTGCTACTAAAAAATGCCTTACCCTTTAAACAAAACAGGGATTGTTTGTCCATATATTGCAATATATTTAAGCTGGCCAACTACGTCAAAGTCA